>NC_084756.1:37569416-37824416 GCF_033978785.1 Entelurus aequoreus | reverse complement strand
AATCAAATTTATCACACTTTTTGATTTGGATTAATCATGATTAATCACAGGTTAGTACTCATTTGCAAAATACCTTAATTTTTTTTTTTTTTATTATTGAAAAAAATGAACTTATACAACAATAAATGTATAAAAGTTAGTGCTGTGAAATTATTCTTTTTTTTAATAAAATTAATCACACTTTTTTATTTGGATTAATAATGATTAATCACAGGTTAGTACTCACTTGCAAAATGTAAAATACCTTTAAAAAAATAGGTTTAAATTATGGAAAAAAATGAATATATACAACAATAAATATATACAATTTAGTGCTGGGAAAAAAAAAAATGTTTACATCAAATTAATCACTTTTTAATTTGAAATAATAATGATTAATCACAGGTTAGTACTCACTTGCAAAATGTAAAATACCTTTTAAAAAAAAAGATTCAAATTATGGAAAAAAATTATATTTACAACAATAAATGTATAAAATTTAATGCTGTCAGATTTTTTTATTTTTTTTTTTAAATCAAATTTATCACACTTTTTGATTTGGAATAATCATGATTAATCACATGTTAGTACTCACTTGCAAAATACCTTAAAAAGAGATTTAAATTATTGAAAAAAATTAACATATACAACAATAAATGTATAACATTTAGTGCTGTCGAATTATTATTTTTTTAAATCAAATTAATCACACTTTTTTATTTGGATTAATAATTATTAATCACAGGTTAGTACTCATTTGCAAAATACCTTAATTATTTTTTTTAAATTATTGAAAAAAATTAACATATACAGGTCACTTGCAAAATGTAAAATACCTTTAAAAAAAGATTTAGAATATTGAAAAAAATGAGCATATACAACAATGTATAAAATTTAGTGCTGTCAAATTATTATATTTTTTTAAAATTAAATTTATCACACTTTTTTATTTTGATTAATCATGATTAATCACAGGTTAGTACTCATTTGCAAAATACCTTAATTATTTTTTTTAAATTATTGAAAAAAATTAACATATACAACAATAAATGTATAAAATGTAGTGCTGTGAAATATATATTTTTTCAAATCAAATTAATCACACTTTTTTATTTGGATTAATAACGATTAATCACAGGTTAGTACTCACTTGCAAAATGTAAAATACCTTTAAAAAAAAGATTTAAATTATGGAAAAAAAATTAACATATACAACAATAAATGTATACAATTTAGTGTTGTCAAATTATTATTATTTTTTAATCAAATTTCTCACACTTTTTGATTTGGAATAATCATGATTAATCACAGGTTAGTACTCACTTGTAAAACACGTTAAAAAAAAGATTTAAATTATTGAAAAAAATTAACATATACAACAATAAATGTATACAATTTTGTACTGTGAAATATATATATATTTAAAAAAAAAATCAAATTAATCACACTTTTTGATTTGGAATAATCATGATTAATCACATGTTAGTACTCACTTGCAAAATACCTTAGAAAAAAAGATTTAAATTATTGAAAAAAATGAACATATACAACAATAAATGTATAACATTTAGTACTGTGAAATTATTATTTTTTTAAATAAAATTAATCACACTTTTTTATTTAGATTAATAATTATTAATCACAGGTTAGTACTTACTTGCAAAATGTAAAATACCTTTAAAAAAAGATTTAGAATATTGAAAAAATGAGCATATACAACAATAAATGTATAAAATTTAGTGCTGTCAAATTATTATTATTTAAAAAAAAAAAATCAAATTTATCACACTTTTTGATTTGGATTAATCATGATTAATCACAGGTTAGTACTCACTTGCAAAATACCTTTAAAAAAAGATTTAAATTATTGGAAAAAAATGAACAAATACAACAATAAATGTATAAAATTTAGTGCTGTGAAATATATATTTTTTCAAATCAAATGAATCACACTTTTTTATTTGGATTAATAATGATTAATTACAGGTTAGTACTCACTTGCAAAATGTAAAATACCTTTTAAAAAAATATTTAAATTATGGAAAAAAATGAACACATACAACAATAAATGTATACAATTTAGTGCTGTCAAATTATTATTATTTTTTAAATCAAATGTATCACACTTTTTGATTTGGAATAATCATGATTAATCACAGGTTAGTACTCACTTGCAAAACACCTTAAAAAATTATTTAAATTATTGAAAAAAATTAACATATACAACAATAAATGTATAAAATTTTGTGCTGTGAAATATATATATATATATTTTTTAAATCAAATCAATCACACTTTTTGATTTGGAATAATCATGATTAATCACATGTTAGTACTCACTTGCAAAATACCTAAAAAAAAAAAAGATTTAAATTATTGAAAAAAATGAACATATACAACAATAAATGTATAACATTTAGTACTGTGAAATTATTATTTTTTTAAATGAAATTAATCACACTTTTTTATTTGGATTAATAATTATTAATCACAGGTTAGTACTCACTTGCAAAATGTAAAATACCTTTTAAAAAAGATTTAGAATATTGAAAAAAATGAACATATACAACAATAAATGTAGAAAATTTAGTGCTGTCAAATTATTATATTTTTTAAAAATCAAATTTATCACACTTTTTGATTTGGATTGATTGAAATTAAACAATGGATGTCCGCTAACTTTTTGCAACTCAACGCTAAGAAAACGGAAATGCTGATTATCGGTCCTGCTCAACACCGACATCTATTTAAAAATACCACCTTAACATTTGACAACCAAACAATTAAACAAGGTGACTCTGTAAAGAATCTGGGTATTATCTTCGACCCAACTCTCTCGTTTGAGTCGCACATTAAAAGTGTTACTAAAACGGCCTTCTTTCATCTCCGTAATATCGCTAAAATTCGTCCCATTTTGTCCACAAGCGATGCTGAGATCATTATCCATGCGTTCGTTACATCTCGTCTCGATTACTGTAACGTTTTATTTTCGGGCCTCCCTATGTCTAGCATTAAAAGATTACAGATGGTACAAAATGCAGCTGCCAGACTTTTGACAAAAACAAGAAAGTTTGATCATATTACGCCTATACTGTATATACCTTTATATACATATATATATATATACCTATACTGGCTCACCTGCACTGGCTTCCTGTGCACCTAAGATGCGACTTTAAGGTTTTACTACTTACGTATAAAATACTACACGGTCAAGCTCCTGCCTATCTTGCCGATTGTATTGTACCATATGTCCCGGCAAGAAATCTGCGTTCAAAGAACTCCGGCTTATTAGTGATTCCCAGAGCCAAAAAAAAGTCTGCGGGCTATAGAGCGTTTTCTATTCGGGCTCCAATACTATGGAATGCCCTCCCGGTAAAAGTTAGAGATGCTACCTCAGTAGAAGCATTTAAGTCTCATCTTAAAACTCATTTGTATACTCTAGCCTTTAAATAGACTCCCTTTTTAGACCAGTTGATCTGCCGTTTCTTTTCTTTTCTTTTCTACTCTGCTCCAAACCCGGGGTGGACCGCTAGCCTGTCCATCAGATGGGGACATCTCATCGCTGCTGACCCGTCTCCACTCGGGATGGTTCCTGCTGGCCCCACTATGGACTGGACTCTCGCTGATGTGTTGGACTTTCACAATATTATGTCAGACCCACTCGACATCCATTGCTTTCGGTCTCCCCTAGAGGGGGGGGGGGGGTTACCCACATATGCGGTCCTCTCCAAGGTTTCTCATAGTCATTCACATTGACGTCCCACTGGGGTGAGTTTTCCTTGCCCGTATGTGGGCTCTGTACCGAGGATGTCGTTGTGGCTTGTACAGCCCTTTGAGACACTTGTGATTTAGGGCTATATAAATAAACATTGATTGATTGATTAATCATGATTAATAACGGGTTAGTAGTCATTTGCAAAATACCTTTAAAAAAATTGTTTTAATTATTGAAAAAAATTAACATATACAACAATAAATGTATAAAACGTAGTGCTGTGTAATATATATTTTTTCAAATCAAATTAATCACACATTTTTATTTGGATTAATAATGATTAATCACAGGTTAGTACTCACTTGCAAAATGTAAAATACCTTTTAAAAAAAGATTTAAATAATGGAAAAAAATGAACATATACAACAAAAAATGTATAAAATTTAGTGTTGTCAAATTATTATTATTTTTTAAATCAAATGTATCACACTTTTTGATTTGGAATAATCATGATTAATCACAGGTTAGTACTCACTTGCAAAACACCTTAAAAAATGATTTAAATTATTGAAAAAAATTAACATATACAACAATAAATGTATAAAATTTTGTGCTGTGAAATATATATATATATTTTTTTTTAAATCAAATTAATCACACTTTTTGATTTGGAATAATCATGATTAATCACATGTTAGTACTCACTTGCAAAATACCTAAAAAAAAAAGGATTTAAATTATTGAAAAAAATGAACATATACAACAATAAATGTATAACATTTAGTACTGTGAAATTATTATTTTTTTAAATCAAATTAATCACACTTTTTTATTTGGATTAATAATTATTAATCACAGGTTAGTTCACTTGCATAATGTAAAATACCTTTAAAAAAAGATTGAAAATATTGAAAAAAATGAGCATATACAACAATAAATGTATAAAATTTTGTGCTGTGAAATATATATATATTTTTAAAAAAAATCAAATTAATCACACTTTTTGATTTGGAATAATCATGATTAATCACATGTTAGTACTCACTTGCAAAATACCTTAGAAAAAAAGATTTAAATTATTGAAAAAAATGAACATATACAACAATAAATGTATAACATTTAGTACTGTGAAATTATTATTTTTTTAAATGAAATTAATCACACTTTTTTATTTGGATTAATAATTATTAATCACAGGTTAGTACTCACTTACAAAATGTAAAATACCTTTAAAAAAAGATTGAAAATATTGAAAAAAATTAGCATATACAACAATAAATGTATAAAATTTAGTGCTGTCAAATTATTATTATTTTTAAAAAAAAATCAAATTGATCACACTTTTTGATTTGGATTAATCATGATTAATCACAGGTTAGTACTCACTTGCAAAATACCTTAAAAAAAATATTTAAATTATTGAAAAAAATGAACATATACAACAATAAATGTATAAAATTTAGTGCTGTGAAAAATATATTTTTTCAAATCAAATGAATCACACTTTTTTATTTGGATTAATAATGATTAATCACAGGTTAGTACTCACTTGCAAAATGTAAAATACCTTTTAAAAAAGATTTAAATTATGGAAAAAAATGAACATATACAACAATAAATGTATACAATTTAGTGCTGTCAAATTATTATTTTTTTTAAATCAAATGTATCACACTTTTTGATTTGGAATAATCATGATTAATCACAGGTTAGTACTCACTTGCAAAACACCTTAAAAAATGATTTAAATTATTGAAAAAAATTAACATATACAACAATAAATGTATAAAATTTTGTGCTGTGAAATATATATATTTTCAAATCAAATGAATCACACTTTTATTTGGATTAATAATGATTAATCACAGGTTAGTACTCACTTGCAAAATACCTTAAAAAAAAATTTTTAATTATTGAAAAAAATTAACATATACAACAATAAATGTATAAAAGTTAGTGCTGTGAAATAATTTTTTTTAATCAAATTTATCACACTTTTTTATTTGGATTAATAATGATTAATCACAGGTTAGTACTCACTTGCAAAATACCTTAAAAAAAAAAATTTAATTATTGAAAAAAATTAACATATACAACAATAAATGTATAAAAGTTAGTGCTGTGAAATAACTTTTTTTTAATCAAATTTATCACACTTTTTTATTTGGATTAATAATGATTAATCACAGGTTAGTACTCACTTGCAAAATGTAAAGTACCTTTTAAAAAAAAAGATTTAAATTATGGAAAAAATGAACATATACAACAATAAATGTATACAATTTAGTGCTGTCAAATTGTTATAATTGTTTAATCAAATTAATCTCACTTTTTGGTTTGGATTAATCATAATTTTGTATGAAACCTAGCTTAACTCTCATGTTGCTACTAAACATAAACACCTCTAACTACAGCATCTGTAATAATCATTTTGATCGTATTTAATGGAATTACTTACATATTTGTTTGGAGATGTGTACTTAAGTGTGTGCAGCTGTGGACGCTCAATCACTTCTCTAGTTTTGTCCCTCCTCGGCGTCCGTATGATGACGTGTCATCTGCCTCCTGAGTTTTGTCCCTCCTCGGCGTCCGTATGATGACGTGTCACCTGCCGACGTGCACCGGAAGTGACGATCCCTGTTAAACAGAAGCCGATTTCACATTTCTGAGTGTGATTTTGATAATTTTTTCCGCATAAATTCCACACAAAGGGAGAGTGCTAAGACAACATTAACGTCAGGGATCCACCAGGAGGCGCACAGGTTTGGGTGAGAAAACGGTGTTGTTGTTTTTAACGAACGCCTGCTTTGTTGCTGATCTTAGATAGCAGACTCAGGATCAGTTTTAATTCGACTTGGTAGGCTGTGATCTTGTTCAAAGTAAAACTAAATATTAACTCACATATAAACACGTACTTGTATGTGCAAGGCTAATAAATAAGAGTTCAGATTAAAGCAAAAAAAAAGATGATGACGTGAACATGAGCTAGTCCGGGGTTACGTCACTTCAACGTGCATTTGCGTGAAAATGTCAACCAAATAAACACATTTTTTCCAATTGTGAAGGTGATGGAGGACCTGGGAACTATGCAGCAAGTGGCTACAGTGTGTACGAGGAGGAGAATGAACACTTACAAGAGGGACTGCGAGCCAAAGTCACCGCTTTGAAAAGTGTAAGGAAGCTCAAAGTCGCCTTTAACAACAGTTGCATTCGCCGTGGCTGTATAAGCAGGGGCGGCAAACATTGCAGTTCGGAGAGCCGCTTCTTACAGGGACCATAGTCTATAACAGGGGTGTCAAACTTGTTTTCATGGAGGGTCACATCACAGTCATGGCTGCTTTGTAACAGTGAATATAAAAGTATAATCGCCTCATTATATTACTGCCTAAGCATTTGGTTATTTGATTTGTGTACGTTGAAATAGATGGATAACTAAGTCAAGGTGGCGAGCAGATGTTCAAGTATTTATTGTTATTTTTACAAACTATCATAAGATATATAATAATTAGGGGTTCGATTTTTTTTTTTTTTATAGTAATTTTCAAAAATCTATATATTTTTTTTGACGGATTAAAAAAACAAATACATTTTTGGGCCATCTCTATGCTTACTTTGTGTACGTATGTGTCATACGTCAGCAACCAAAAGGAGGTTTTGTCAAGGTGTTATTATTATACCAATGTTGCAAAAATCAGTATTAATAGAGAATCGTGTATCGATTATGAATAAAATCCTCACCCCGAGGATCGGGATTGAATGGCGAGGTGTCCAAATATTCACAGCAATAACAATTGAATATTTGTATATATATATCAAAATTAAAACCTAATACATTTGATGTATTACATACATTTTTTTCAGTCAAAATGGAAACAATGAAAACATTTAGTAAGAAAGATAAAGTATGCACGTTATTCTCAGGCTTTCGCGGACCACATTAAATGACGTGTCGGGCCTTGAGTTTGACACGTGTGGTCTATAAGAATTATAATGTATGTTGTTACACTATTTCCTATGGATTTAATTATTCCATTTTTTTCCGCGTACAAATTTATGCATAACGTAGTTGCTCGTAAAATCTTAAGTCAGGGGGACACGTATGTTATTCTAACAAATGTTTGGAATATGCAGTATGTTCATACAGGCCTTTTTCCAGGGCTGCATACTAAAAAGTCAAAGCATTAATATATTTATAAAATGCTGAAAACAAACATTACATATATTTAAAGACATCATTTAGTGTCATATTTGACAGTAATTATTACAGTGGCAAAAAAACAACAACAGTAAAAATGAAAGAGGTATTATGTAATGACAAAAAGCAGAAATGTTAACTACAAATACACAATAAAAACAAAGCTGACCTTAGGTTTTGCCTTTAAATATGTCTGTTTTAATTGTTTTTTTCTCTTACAAAATAAAAAAAAAGTATATTAGTTATTAGTTATTAGTGTCAAAATGTTAGCTTTTTGTTGCATTACATCACATAAATTATTTTATTGTTCTGTTTTTATCCGACATAGAGGTATTATGTAATGACAAAAAGCAATAATAATACACAATAAAAACAAAGCTGACCTTAAGTTTTGTCCTTTAAATATTATGTCTGTTTTAATTGTTTTTTTCTCTTACAAATTTTTTTTAAATATATATATATTATAATGGATGGATGGATATATATTTTGACTTTTCCACATGCAATTCTTGGTGGAAGAAGTTTGGGTTATTAGTGTCAAAATGTTAGCTTTTTGTTGCATTACATCACTTAAATTTTTTTATTGTTCTGTTTTTATCCAACATAGAGGTATTATGTAATGACAAAAAGCAGAAATGTTAACTACAAATAATACACAATAAAAACAAAGCTGACCTTAAGTTTTGCCTTTAAATATAATGTCTGTTTTAATAGTTTTTTTCTCTTACAAAATTTAAAAAAAAGTATATATTATAATGGATGGATGGATATATATTTTGACTTTTCCATATGCAACCCTTGGTGGAAGAAGTTTGGGTTATTAGTGTCAAAATGTTAGCTTTTTGTTGCATTACATCACTTAAATTATTTTATTGTTCTGTTTTTATCCGACATAGAGGTATTATGTAATGACAAAAAGCAGAAATGTTGTTAACCACAAATAATACACAATAAAAACAAAGCTGACCTTAAGTTTTGCCTTTAAATATTATGTCTGTTTTGTTTTTTTCTCTTACAAAGTAAAAAAAAAAGTATATATTATAATAGATGGATGGATATATATTTTGACTTTTCCATATGCAACCCTTGGTGGAAGAAGTTTGGGTTATTAGTGTCAAAATGTTAGCTTTTTGTTGCATTACATCACAAGATACCCCCAGTTGTCTCCCAATACCCCCAGTTGTCTCCCAATACCTCCAGTTGTCTCCCAATACCCCCAGTTGTCTCCCAATACCCCCAGTTGTCTCCCAATACCCCCAGTTGTCTCCCAATACCTCCAGTTGTCTCCCAATACCTCCAGTTGTCTCCCAATACCTCCAGTTGTCTCCCAATACCCCCAGTTGTCTCCCAATACCCCCAGTTGTCTCCCAATACCCCCAGTTGTCTCCCAATACCTCCAGTTGTCTCCCAATACCCCCAGTTGTCTCCCAATACCTCCAGTTGTCTCCCAATACCCCCAGTTGTCTCCCAATACCCCCAGTTGTCTCCCAATACCCCCAGTTGTCTCCCAATACCTCCAGTTGTCTCCCAATACCTCCAGTTGTCTCCCAATACCTCCAGTTGTCTCCCAATACCCCCAGTTGTCTCCCAATACCTCCAGTTGTCTCCCAATACCCCCAGTTGTCTCCCAATACCTCCAGTTGTCTCCCAATACCTCCAGTTGTCTCCCAATACCCCCAGTTGTCTCCCAATACCTCCAGTTGTCTCCCAATACCTCCAGTTGTCTCCCAATACCCCCAGTTGTCTCCCAATACCTCCAGTTGTCTCCCAATACCTCCAGTTGTCTCCCAATACCCCCAGTTGTCTCCCAATACCTCCAGTTGTCTCCCAATACCTCCAGTTGTCTCCCAATACCCCCAGTTGTCTCCCAATACCTCCAGTTGTCTCCCAATACCCCCAGTTGTCTCCCAATACCTCCAGTTGTCTCCCAATACCTCCAGTTGTCTCCCAATACCCCCAGTTGTCTCCCAATACCCCCAGTTGTCTCCCAATACCCCCAGTTGTCTCCCAATACCCCCAGTTGGGACCGTCTCGTTGCAGAGAAACAAGCTCAGGGCTCTCATTGATTTAGCGTTACGGTGAGTTAAAAATCTCATGCAATTTATATTCCTTTTTAAAGTTGTATCTGCATCTTATTTTGAAGGCATGTAAACGTTACCATAGCAACGAAAATCAGAGCGCGTCTGGGCAGAGGGAGGCGAGGGAGAGGGAGAGGAGGAGCTTGTGAGTGGACTCGGGCACACAAACATGCAGGAGGCTTATCTGACGGTCCAAAGTGACAACTTTATTTCAGCTGTTGAAAAATAACATTCATAATGAAAGTAGTGTGGAATTGCTGGTTCTTGTCATTTATATATTTTTTTATTTATGTATTGGGCAGACAGGAAGTTACCAGAGACTTTGTTGTTATACTCATGTTATGTTGTTAACGCAATGTGCTAATAAAGGTCCATATGAGTACACAGTGGATTCACGTTTATTATTTGAATTTTTTCATGAAAAAAAAAAAATATATATATGTGTTGGAGTACTTTATTATTTGTTATTTATATTTTTTCGTAAAATATGCATTTTCTTACATTTTCTTACATTTACGGGTTTAGTCGGGACTCCTGATGACGTTTTGAGACATCTCATACAACTACAGCACCAGAATTGTGCTGCTGAAGCAAGTCCGTTTTTTGGCATTTTTACGACATTTTAGCAAAAAATGTTTTTCTTAAAAAATGCATTTTCTTACATTTTCTTACATTTACGGGTTTAGTCGGGACTCCTGATGACGTTTTGAGACATCTCCTACAACTAGAGCACCAGAATTGTGCTGCTGAAGCAAGTCCGTTTTTTGGCATTTTTACGACATTTTAGCAAAAAATGTTTTTCTTAAAAAATGCATTTTCTTACATTTACGGGTTTAGTCGGGACTCCTGATGACGTTTTGAGACATCTCCTACAACTACAGCACCAGAATTGTGCTGCTGAAGAAAGTCCGTTTTTTGGCATTTTTACGACATTTTAGCAAAAAATGTTTTTCTTAAAAAATGCATTTTCTTACATTTTCTTACATTTACGGGTTTAGTCGGGACTCCTGATGACGTTTTGAGACATCTCCTACAACTACAGCACCAGAATTGTGCTGCTGAAGCAAGTCTGTTTTTTGGAATTTTTTTTAGTAAAAAAAAAGTTTTCCAAAAAAAAGCATTTTATGCCATTTTTAGGTTTTGTAGGGACTCCTGATGACGTTTTGAGACATCTCCTACAACTACAGCACCAGAATTGTGCTGCTGAAGCAAGTCCGTTTTTTGGAATTTTTACGACAGGGTCCCCCCTTACGACATTTTAGCAAAAAATGTTTTTCTTAAAAAATGCATTTTCTTACATTTTCTTACATTTACGGGTTTAGTCGGGACTCCTGATGACGTTTTGAGACATCTCCTACAACTACAGCACCAGAATTGTGCTGCTGAAGCAAGTCCGTTTTTTGTAATTTTTACGACATGGTCCCCCCTTACGACATTTTAGCAAAAAATGTTTTTCGTAAAATATGCATTTTCTTACATTTTCTTACATTTACGGGTTTAGTCGGGACTCCTGATGACGTTTTGAGACATCTCCTACAACTACAGCACCAGAATTGTGCTGCTGAAGCAAGTCCGTTTTTTGGCATTTTTACGACATTTTAGCAAAAAATGTTTTTCTTAAAAAATGCATTTTCTTACATTTTCTTACATTTACGGGTTTAGTCGGGACTCCTGATGACGTTTTGAGACATCTCCTACAACTAGAGCACCAGAATTGTGCTGCTGAAGCAAGTCCGTTTTTTGTAATTTTTACGACAGGGTCCCCCCTTACGACATTTTAGCAAAAAATGTTTTTCGTAAAATATGCATTTTCTTACATTTTCTTACATTTACGGGTTTAGTCGGGACTCCTGATGACGTTTTGAGACATCTCCTACAACTACAGCACCAGAATTGTGCTGCTGAAGCAAGTCCGTTTTTTGGCATTTTTACGACATTTTAGCAAAAAATGTTTTTCTTAAAAAATGCATTTTCTTACATTTACGGGTTTAGTCGGGACTCCTGATGACGTTTTGAGACATCTCCTACAACTACAGCACCAGAATTGTGCTGCTGAAGAAAGTCCGTTTTTTGGCATTTTTACGACATTTTAGCAAAAAATGTTTTTCTTAAAAAATGCATTTTCTTACATTTTCTTACATTTACGGGTTTAGTCGGGACTCCTGATGACGTTTTGAGACATCTCCTACAACTACAGCACCAGAATTGTGCTGCTGAAGCAAGTCTGTTTTTTGGAATTTTTTTTAGTAAAAAAAAAGTTTTCCAAAAAAAAGCATTTTATGCCATTTTTAGGTTTTGTAGGGACTCCTGATGACGTTTTGAGACATCTCCTACAACTACAGCACCAGAATTGTGCTGCTGAAGCAAGTCCGTTTTTTGGAATTTTTACGACAGGGTCCCCCCTTACGACATTTTAGCAAAAAATGTTTTTCTTAAAAAATGCATTTTCTTACATTTTCTTACATTTACGGGTTTAGTCGGGACTCCTGATGACGTTTTGAGACATCTCCTACAACTACAGCACCAGAATTGTGCTGCTGAAGCAAGTCCGTTTTTTGTAATTTTTACGACATGGTCCCCCCTTACGACATTTTAGCAAAAAATGTTTTTCGTAAAATATGCATTTTCTTACATTTTCTTACATTTACGGGTTTAGTCGGGACTCCTGATGACGTTTTGAGACATCTCCTACAACTACAGCACCAGAATTGTGCTGCTGAAGCAAGTCCGTTTTTTGGCATTTTTACGACAGGGTCCCCCCTTACGACATTTTAGCAAAAAATGTTTTTCTTAAAAAATGCATTTTCTTACATTTTCTTACATTTACGGGTTTAGTCGGGACTCCTGATGACGTTTTGAGACATCTCCTACAACTACAGCACCAGAATTGTGCTGCTGAAGCAAGTCCGTTTTTTGGCATTTTTACGACAGGGTCCCCCCTTACGACATTTTAGCAAAAAATGTTTTTCTTAAAAAATGCATTTTCTTACATTTTCTTACATTTACGGGTTTAGTCGGGACTCCTGATGACGTTTTGAGACATCTCCTACAACTACAGCACCAGAATCGTGCTGCTGAAGCAAGTCCGTTTTTTGGAAGTTTTACGACAGGGTCCCTTACGACATTTTAGCAAATTTTTTTTTCCGTAAAATATGCATTTTCTTACATTTTCTTACATTTACGGGTTTAGTCGGGACTCCTGATGAGGTTTTGAGACATCTCCTACAACTACAGCACCAGAATTGTGCTGCTGAAGCAAGTCCGTTTTTTGGCATTTTTACGACAGGGTCCCCCCTTACGACATTTTAGCAAAAAATGTTTTTCTTAAAAAATGCATTTTCTTACATTTTCTTACATTTACGGGTTTAGTCGGGACTCCTGATGACGTTTTGAGACATCTCCTACAACTACATCACCAGAATTGTGCTGCTGAAGCAAGTCCGCTTTTTGGAATTTTTACGACAGGGTCCCCCCTTACGACATTTTAGCAAAAAATGTTTTTCTTAAAAAATGCATTTTCTTAAGTTTACGGGTTTAGTCGGGACTCCTGATGACGTTTTGAGACATCTCCTACAACTACAGCACCAGAATTGTGCTGCTGAAGCAAGTCTGTTTTTTGGAATTTTTTTTAGTAAAAAAAAAGTTTTCACAAAAAAAGCATTTTATGCCATTTTTAGGTTTTGTAGGGACTCCTGATGACGTTTTGAGACATCTCCTACAACTACAGCACCAGAATTGTGCTGCTGAAGCAAGTATGTTTTTTGGAATTTTTACGACAGGGTCCCCCCTTACGACATTTTAGCAAAAAATGTTTTTCTTAAAAAATGCATTTTCTTACATTTACGGGTTTAGTCGGGACTCCTGATGACGTTTTGAGACATCTCCTACAACTACATCACCAGAATTGTGCTGCTGAAGCAAGTCCGCTTTTTGGAATTTTTACGACAGGGTCCCCCCTTACGACATTTTAGCAAAAAATGTTTTTCTTAAAAAATGCATTTTCTTACATTTTCTTACATTTACGGGTTTAGTCGGGACTCCTGATGACGTTTTGAGACATCTCCTACAACTAGAGCACCAGAATCGTGCTGCTGAAGCAAGTCCGTTTTTTGGCATTTTTACGACAGGGTCCCCCCTTACGACATTTTAGCAAAAATTTTTGTTCGTAAAATATGCATTTTCTTACATTTTTTTACATTTACGCGTTTAGTCGGGACTCCTGATGACGTTTTGAGACATCTCCTACAACTACAGCACCAGAATCGTGCTGCTGAAGCAAGTCCGTTTTTTGGAATTTTTACGACAGGGTCCCCCCTTACGACATTTTAGCAAAAATTTTTTTTCGTAAAATATGCATTTTCTTACATTATGTTACATTTACGGGTTTAGTCGGGACTCCTGATGACGTTTTGAGACATCTCCTACAACTACAGCACCAGAATTGTGCTGCTGAAGCAAGTCCGTTTTTTGGCATTTTTACGACAGGGTCCCCCCTTATGACATTTTAGCAAAAAATGTTTTTCTTAAAAAATGCATTTTCTTACATTTTCTTACATTTACGGGTTTTATCAGGACTCCTGATGACGTTTTCAGACATCTCCTACAACTACAGCACCAGAATTGTGCTGCTGAAGAAAGTCTATTTTTTGGAATTTTTTTTAGTAAAAAAAAGTTTTCACAAAAAAAGCATTTTATGCCATTTTTAGGTTTTGTAGGGACTCCTGATGACGTTTTGAGACATCTCCTACAACTACAGCACCAGAATTGTGCTGCTGAAGCAAGTCCGTTTTTTGGCATTTTTACGACAGGGTCCCCCCTTACGACATTTTAGCAAAAAATGTTTTTCTTAAAAAATGCATTTTCTTACATTTACGGGTTTAGTCGGGACTCCTGATGACGTTTTGAGACATCTCCTACAACTACAGCACCAGAATTGTGCTGCTGAAGCAAGTCCGTTTTTTGGAATTTTTACGACAGGGTCCCCCCTTACGACATTTTAGCAAAAATGTTTTTTCGTAAAATATGCATTTTCTTACATTTTCTTACATTTACGGGTTTAGTCGGGACTCCTGATGACGTTTTGAGACATCTCCTACAACTACAGCACCAGAATCGTGCTGCTGAAGCAAGTCCGTTTTTTGGCATTTTTACGACAGGGTCCCCCCTTACGACATTTTAGCAAAAAATTTTTTTTCGTAAAATATGCATTTTCTTAAATTTTCTTACATTTACGCGTTTAGTCGGGACTCCTGATGACGTTTTGAGACATCTCCTACAACTACAGCACCAGAATCGTGCTGCTGAAGAAAGTCCGTTTTTTGGAATTTTTACGACAGGGTCCCCCCTTACGACATTTTAGCAAAATTTTTTTTTCGTAAAATATGCATTTTCTTACATTTTCTTACATTTACGGGTTTAGTCGGGACTCCTGATGACGTTTTGAGACATCTCCTACAACTACAGCACCAGAATTGTGCTGCTGAAGCAAGTCCGTTTTTTGGCATTTTTACGACAGGGTCCCCCCTTACGACATTTTAGCAAAAAATGTTTTTCTTAAAAAATGCATTTTCTTACATTTACGGGTTTAGTCGGGACTCCTGATGACGTTTTGAGACATCTCCTACAACTAGAGCACCAGAATTGTGCTGCTGAAGCAAGTCCGTTTTTTGTAATTTTTACGACAGGGTCCCCCCTTACGACATTTTAGCAAAAAATGTTTTTCTTAAAAAATGCCTTTTCTTACATTTTCTTACATTTACGGGTTTAGTCGGGACTCCTGATGACGTTTTGAGACATCTCCTACAACTACAGCACCAGAATTGTGCTGCTGAAGCAAGTCTATTTTTTGAAAAAAATTTTGTGAAAAAAAGTTTTCCAAAAAAAGCATTTCATGCCATTTTTAGGTTTTGTAGGGACTCCTGATGACGTTTTGAGACATCTCCTACAACTACAGCACCAGAATTGTGCTGCTGAAGCAAGTCCGTTTTTTGGAATTTTTACGACAGGGTCCCCCCTTACGACATTTTAGCAAAAAATGTTTTTCTTAAAATATGCATTTTCTTACATTTTCTTACATTTACGCGTTTAGTCGGGACTCCTGATGACGTTTTGAGACATCTCCTACAACTACAGCACCAGAATTGTGCTGCTGAAGCAAGTCCGTTTTTTGGAATTTTTACGACAGGGTCCCCCCTTACGACATTTTAGCAAAAAATGTTTTTCTTAAAAAATGCATTTTCTTACATTTACGGGTTTAGTCGGGACTCCTGATGACGTTTTGAGACATCTCCTACAACTACAGCACCAGAATCGTGCTGCTGAAGCAAGTCCGTTTTTTGGAATTTTTACGACAGGGTCCCCCCTTACGACATTTTAGCAAAAAATTTTTTTTCGTAAAATATGCATTTTCTTACATTTTCTTACATTTACGGGTTTAGTCGGGACTCCTGATGACGTTTTGAGACATCTCCTACAACTACAGCACCAGAATTGTGCTGCTGAAGCAAGTCCGTTTTTTGGCATTTTTACGACAGGGTCCCCCCTTACGACATTTTAGCAAAAAATGTTTTTCTTAAAAAATGCATTTTCTTACATTTACGGGTTTAGTCGGGACTCCTGATGACGTTTTGAGACATCTCCTACAACTACAGCACCAGAATTGTGCTGCTGAAGCAAGTCCGTTTTTTGGCATTTTTACGACAGGGTCCCCCCTTACGACATTTTAGCAAAAAATGTTTTTCTTAAAAAATGCATTTTCTTACATTTTCTTACATTTACGGGTTTAGTCGGGACTCCTGATGACGTTTTGAGACATCTCCTACAACTACAGCACCAGAATTGTGCTGCTGAAGCAAGTCTGTTTTTTGGAATTTTTTTTAGTAAAAAAAAAGTTTTCCAAAAAAAAGCATTTTATGCCATTTTTAGGTTTTGTAGGGACTCCTGATGACGTTTTGAGACATCTCCTACAACTACAGCACCAGAATTGTGCTGCTGAAGCAAGTCCGTTTTTTGGAATTTTTACGACAGGGTCCCCCCTTACGACATTTTAGCAAAAAATGTTTTTCTTAAAAAATGCATTTTCTTACATTTTATTACATTTACGGGTTTAGTCGGGACTCCTGATGACGTTTTGAGACATCTCCTACAACTAGAGCACCAGAATCGTGCTGCTGAAGCAAGTCCGTTTTTTGGCATTTTTACGACAGGGTCCCCCCTTACGACATTTTAGCAAAAAATTTTGTTCGTAAAATATGCATTTTCTTACATTTACGCGTTTAGTCGGGACTCCTGATGACGTTTTGCGACATCTCCTACAACTACAGCACCAGAATTGTGCTGCTGAAGCAAGTCCGTTTTTTGGAATTTTTACGACAGGGTCCCCCCTTACGACATTTTAACAAAAAATTTTTTTCGTAAAATATGCATTTTCTTACATTATCTTACATTTACGGGTTTAGTCGGGACTCCTGATGACGTTTTGAGACATCTCCTACAACTACAGCACCAGAATTGTGCTGCTGAAGCAAGTCCGTTTTTTGGCATTTTTACGACAGGGTCCCCCCTAGCGACATTTTAGCAAAAAATGTTTTTCTTAAAAAATGCATTTTCTTCCATTTTCTTACATTTACGGGTTTAGTCGGGACTCCTGATGACGTTTTGAGACATCTCCTACAACTACAGCACCAGAATCGTGCTGCTGAAGCAAGTCCGTTTTTTGGAATTTTTACGACAGGGTCCCCCCTTACGACATTTTAGCAAAAATTTTTGTTCGTAAAATATGCATTTTCTTACATTTACGCGTTTAGTCGGGACTCCTGGTGACGTTTTGAGACATCTCCTACAACTACAGCACCAGAATCGTGCTGCTGAAGCAAGTCCGTTTTTTGGAATTTTTACGACAGGGTCCCCCCTTATGACATTTTAGCAAAAAATGTTTTTCTTAAAAAATGCATTTTCTTACATTTTCTTACATTTACGGGTTTTATCAGGACTCCTGATGACGTTTTGAGACATCTCCTACAACTACAGCACCAGAATTGTGCTGCTGAAGAAAGTCTATTTTTTGGAATTTTTTTTAGTAAAAAAAAGTTTTCACAAAAAAAGCATTTTATGCCATTTTTAAGTTTTGTAGGGACTCCTGATGACGTTTTGAGACATCTCCTACAACTACAGCACCAGAATTGTGCTGCTGAAGCAAGTCCGTTTTTTGGCATTTTTACGACAGGGTCCCCCCTTACGACATTTTAGCAAAAAATGTTTTTCTTAAAAAATGCATTTTCTTACATTTACGGGTTTAGTCGGGACTCCTGATGACGTTTTGAGACATCTCCTACAACTACAGCACCAGAATTGTGCTGCTGAAGCAAGTCCGTTTTTTGGAATTTTTACGACAGGGTCCCCCCTTACGACATTTTAGCAAAAATGTTTTTTCGTAAAATATGCATTTTCTTACATTTTTTACATTTACGGGTTTAGTCGGGACTCCTGATGACGTTTTGAGACATCTCCTACAACTACAGCACCAGAATCGTGCTGCTGAAGCAAGTCCGTTTTTTGGCATTTTTACGACAGGGTCCCCCCTTACGACATTTTAGCAAAAATTTTTTTTCGTAAAATATGCATTTTCTTACATTTTCTTACATTTACGCGTTTAGTCGGGACTCCTGATGACGTTTTGAGACATCTCCTACAACTACAGCACCAGAATCGTGCTGCTGAAGAAAGTCCGTTTTTTGGAATTTTTACGACAGGGTCCCCCCTTACGACATTTTAGCAAAAATTTTTTTCCGTAAAATATGCATTTTCTTACATTTTCTTACATTTACGGGTTTAGTCGGGACTCCTGATGACGTTTTGAGACATCTCCTACAACTACAGCACCAGAATTGTGCTGCTGAAGCAAGTCCGTTTTTTGGCATTTTTACGACAGGGTCCCCCCTTACGACATTTTAGCAAAAAATGTTTTTCTTAAAAAATGCCTTTTCTTACATTTTCTTACATTTACGGGTTTAGTCGGGACTCCTGATGACGTTTTGAGACATCTCCTACAACTACAGCACCAGAATTGTGCTGCTGAAGCAAGTCTGTTTTTTGGAATTTTTTTTAGAAAAAAAAGTTTTCCAAAAAAAAGCATTTTATGCCATTTTTAGGTTTTGTAGGGACCCCTGATGACGTTTTGAGACATCTCCTACAACTACAGCACCAGAATTGTGCTGCTGAAGCAAGTCCGTTTTTTGGCATTTTTACGACAGGGTCCCCCCTTACGACATTTTAGCAAAAATTTTTTTTCGTAAAATATGCATTTTCTTACATTTTCTTACATTTACGGGTTTTGTCGGGACTCCTGATGACGTTTTGAGACATCTCCTACAACTACAGCACCAGAATTGTGCTGCTGAAGCAAGTCTATTTTTTGAAAAAAATTTTGTGAAAAAAAGTTTTCCAAAAAAAGCATTTCATGCCATTTTTAGGTTTTGTAGGGACTCCTGATGACGTTTTGAGACATCTCCTACAACTACAGCACCAGAATTGTGCTGCTGAAGCAAGTCCGTTTTTTGGAATTTTTACGACAGGGTCCCCCCTTACGACATTTTAGCAAAAAATGTTTTTCTTAAAAAATGCATTTTCTTACATTTACGGGTTTAGTCGGGACTCCTGATGACGTTTTGAGACATCTCCTACAACTACAGCACCAGAATCGTGCTGCTGAAGCAAGTCCGTTTTTTGGAATTTTTACGACAGGGTCCCCCCTTACGACATTTTAGCAAAATTTTTTTTTCGTAAAATATGCATTTTCTTACATTTTCTTACATTTACGCGTTTAGTCGGGACTCCTGATGACGTTTTGAGACATCTCCTACAACTACAGCACCAGAATGGTGCTGCTGAAGCAAGTCCGTTTTTTGGAATTTTTACGACAGGGTCCCCCCTTACGACATTTTAGCAAAAAATGTTTTTCTTAAAAAATGCATTTTCTTACATTTTCTTACATTTACGGGTTTAGTCGGGACTCCTGATGACGTTTTGAGACATCTCCTACAACTACAGCACCAGAATCGTGCTGCTGAAGCAAGTCCGTTTTTTGGAATTTTTACGACAGGGTCCCCCCTTACGACATTTTAGCAAAAAATGTTTTTCTTAAAAAATGCATTTTCTTACATTTACGGGTTTAGTCGGGACTCCTGATGACGTTTTGAGACATCTCCTACAACTACAGCACCAGAATTGTGCTGCTGAAGCAAGTCCGTTTTTTGGCATTTTTACGACAGGGTCCCCCCTTACGACATTTTAGCAAAAAATGTTTTTCTTAAAAAATGCATTTTCTTACATTTTCTTACATTTACGGGTTTAGTCGGGACTCCTGATGACGTTTTGAGACATCTCCTACAACTACAGCACCAGAATTGTGCTGCTGAAGGAAGTCCGTTTTTTGGCATTTTTACGACAGGGTCCCCCCTTACGACATTTTAGCAAAAAATGTTTTTCTTAAAAAATGCATTTTCTTACATTTTCTTACATTTACGGGTTTAGTCGGGACTCCTGATGACGTTTTGAGACATCTCCTACAACTACAGCACCAGAATTGTGCTGCTGAAGCAAGTCCGTTTTTTGGAATTTTTACGACAGGGTCCCCCCTTACGACATTTTAGCAAAAATGTTTTTTCGTAAAATATGCATTTTCTTACATTTTCTTACATTTACGGGTTTAGTCGGGACTCCTGATGACGTTTTGAGACATCTCCTACAACTACAGCACCAGAATCGTGCTGCTGAAGCAAGTCCGTTTTTTGGCATTTTTACGACAGGGTCCCCCCTTACGACATTTTAGCAAAAATTTTTTTTCGTAAAATATGCATTTTCTTACATTTTCTTACATTTACGCGTTTAGTCGGGACTCCTGATGACGTTTTGAGACATCTCCTACAACTACAGCACCAGAATCGTGCTGCTGAAGAAAGTCCGTTTTTTGGAATTTTTACGACAGGGTCCCCCCTTACGACATTTTAGCAAAAATTTTTTTTCGTAAAATATGCATTTTCTTACATTTTCTTACATTTACGGGTTTAGTCGGGACTCCTGATGACGTTTTGAGACATCTCCTACAACTACAGCACCAGAATTGTGCTGCTGAAGCAAGTCCGTTTTTTGGCATTTTTACGACAGGGTCCCCCCTTACGACATTTTAGCAAAAAATGTTTTTCTTAAAAAATGCATTTTCTTACATTTACGGGTTTAGTCGGGACTCCTGATGACGTTTTGAGACATCTCCTACAACTACAGCACCAGAATTGTGCTGCTGAAGCAAGTCCGTTTTTTGGCATTTTTACGACAGGGTCCCCCCTTACGACATTTTAGCAAAAAATGTTTTTCTTAAAAAATGCATTTTCTTACATTTTCTTACATTTACGGGTTTAGTCGGGACTCCTGATGACGTTTTGAGACATCTCCTACAACTACAGCACCAGAATTGTGCTGCTGAAGCAAGTCCGTTTTTTGGCATTTTTACGACAGGGTCCCCCCTTACGACATTTTAGCAAAAAATGTTTTTCTTAAAAAATGCATTTTCTTACATTTTCTTACATTTACGGGTTTAGTCGGGACTCCTGATGACGTTTTGAGACATCTCCTACAACTAGAGCACCAGAATTGTGCTGCTGAAGCAAGTCCGTTTTTTGTAATTTTTACGACAGGTTCCCCCCTTACGACATTTTAGCAAAAATTTTTTTTCGTAAAATATGCATTTTCTTACATTTTCTTACATTTACGGGTTTTGTCGGGACTCCTGATGACGTTTTGAGACATCTCCTACAACTACAGCACCAGAATTGTGCTGCTGAAGCAAGTCTATTTTTTGAAAAAATTTTTGTGAAAAAAAGTTTTCCAAAAAAAGCATTTCATGCCATTTTTAGGTTTTGTAGGGACTCCTGATGACGTTTTGAGACATCTCCTACAACTACAGCACCAGAATTGTGCTGCTGAAGCAAGTCCGTTTTTTGGAATTTTTACGACAGGGTCCCCCCTTACGACATTTTAGCAAAAAATGTTTTTCTTAAAAAATGCATTTTCTTACATTTACGGGTTTAGTCGGGACTCCTGATGACGTTTTGAGACATCTCCTACAACTACAGCACCAGAATCGTGCTGCTGAAATAAGTCCGTTTTTTGGCATTTTTACGACAGGGTCCCCCCTTACGACATTTTAGCAAAATTTTTTTTTCGTAAAATATGCATTTTCTTACATTTTCTTACATTTACGCGTTTAGTCGGGACTCCTGATGACGTTTTGAGACATCTCCTACAACTACAGCACCAGAATCGTGCTGCTGAAGCAAGTCCGTTTTTTGGAATTTTTACGACAGGGTCCCCCCTTACGACATTTTAGCAAAAAAATGTTTTTCGTAAAATATGCATTTTCTTACATTTTCTTACATTTACGCGTTTAGTCGGGACTCCTGATGACGTTTTGAGACATCTCCTACAACTACAGCACCAGAATTGTGCTGCTGAAGCAAGTCCGTTTTTTGGCATTTTTACGACAGGGTCCCCCCTTACGACATTTTAGCAAAAAATGTTTTTCTTAAAAAATGCATTTTCTTACATTTACGGGTTTAGTCGGGACTCCTGATGACGTTTTGAGACATCTCCTACAACTACAGCACCAGAATTGTGCTGCTGAAGCAAGTCCGTTTTTTGGCATTTTTACGACAGGGTCCCCCCTTACGACATTTTAGCAAAAAATGTTTTTCTTAAAAAATGCATTTTCTTACATTTTCTTACATTTACGGGTTTAGTCGGGACTCCTGATGACGTTTTGAGACATCTCCTTCAACTACAGCACCAGAATTGTGCTGCTGAAGGAAGTCCGTTTTTTGGCATTTTTACGACAGGGTCCCCCCTTACGACATTTTAGCAAAAAATGTTTTTCTTAAAAAATGCATTTTCTTACATTTTCTTACATTTACGGGTTTAGTCGGGACTCCTGATGACGTTTTGAGACATCTCCTACAACTACAGCACCAGAATTGTGCTGCTGAAGCAAGTCTGTTTTTTGGAATTTTTTTTAGTAAAAAAAAAGTTTTCCAAAAAAAAGCATTTTATGCCATTTTTAGGTTTTGTAGGGACTCCTGATGACGTTTTGAGACATCTCCTACAACTACAGCACCAGAATTGTGCTGCTGAAGCAAGTCCGTTTTTTGGAATTTTTACGACAGGGTCCCCCCTTACGACATTTTAGCAAAAAATGTTTTTCTTAAAAAATGCATTTTCTTACATTTTATTACATTTACGGGTTTAGTCGGGACTCCTGATGACGTTTTGAGACATCTCCTACAACACATATGTCAGAGTCAAGGCCCGCGGGCCATATCCGGCCCGCGAGAAGGTTTTTTACGGCCCTTGGGATGATCTTGATTTATTATTAGAAGCGGCCCGCAGACCGCAGATCTTTTACACGCACCAAGCGGATGCCGGTCCAAGGTTCCGAAAGGGGGCGAGCGGCCCGCCGGGACGCGCCTGCCGGCCGAAGGGCTGCAGCCCGGCCGTCAGTCGCGGAGCCCGCCGTGCCACGCGCGCCAAGGGGGCGGGCCGAAACCCGGCCCCGAGGCCCTGAGACTTCTGCTTTGTTTCCCCAAACCGCGCGTCACCGCCGGGCCCGCACCACCGTCGGGCTGCAGCCCGAGCGTCGGTGGCGGAACCCGTCATGTGCCGCGCGCGCCAAGCGGAGCGGGGGGGTCAAGCGGGCCGAAACCCGCAGGCCACCCCCTCACCACGAGGCCCTGAGACTTCTGCGTTCGACCCCTACGCGCGGCCCGTTGGGACGCGCCCGCCGTCAAGCCACGAGGGCCAGCCGTCGGGTCGCGGAGCCCGCCGTGCCACGCGCGCCAAGGGGCGGGCCGAAACCAGCGGGGGGTTTCGGGCACCCAACTCGCCTCCCTCCCACGGAGGGAGGAGGGGGGTTTAATGTGAACATTACTGTGCAATCACATATTTAGAGTTTTTACTCAATTCAAGTTTAAAAGTTAAAGTTTAATATTTGTTTTCACTGCATGTTACTTCTCCTTAAACAAAGTGTTGTTTTTGATTTATAGATTTTTGCACTTTATTTTATTGTATTTCAATTTAATTATATTTTAAAAATATTTCAGTTGAGTGGATGATAGAAAATTGCTATTATTGTTTTTTTCTTTGAAGTAAATTTAGCCCACTTTTGCTAAAATAGAAAATATAGGCTACTGATGGTGTCTTGAATACCGGTTTCTTTCATTTAATGTTCATGTTATGGGGATTTTTATATAAAGGAAATTTGTCTTTTGTGTCTGTTGAAAATTAAAGATTACTGACAGAGCCATAAGAAAATATTGCTTTATTTATCTGATCATATTGGAATATATTTGTTAGGTTTTCAGTAGGTTCAATTAGGTTCACTAGACTATATGCGTCATTTAAAAATTTTTCAATGAACATTCGAACAGTCCGGCCCTCGGCTTGTAGCTAAATTTTTTATTTGGCCCTCCTTCCATTTGACTTTGACACCCCTGTCCTACAACTAGAGCACCAGAATCGTGCTGCTGAAGCAAGTCCGTTTTTTGGCATTTTTACGACAGGGTCCCCCCTTACGACATTTTAGCAAAAATTTTTGTTCGTAAAATATGCATTTTCTTACATTTTCTTACATTTACGCGTTTAGTCGGGACTCCTGATGACGTTTTGAGACATCTCCTACAACTACAGCACCAGAATCGTGCTGCTGAAGCAAGTCCGTTTTTTGGAATTTTTACGACAGGGTCCCCCCTTACGACATTTTAGCAAAATTTTTTTTTCGTAAAATATGCATTTTCTTACATTATCTTACATTTACGGGTTTAGTCGGGACTCCTGATGACGTTTTGAGACATCTCCTACAACTACAGCACCAGAATTGTGCTGCTGAAGCAAGTCCGTTTTTTGGCATTTTTACGACAGGGTCCCCCCTAGCGACATTTTAGCAAAAAATGTTTTTCTTAAAAAATGCATTTTCTTCCATTTTCTTACATTTACGGGTTTAGTCGGGACTCCTGATGACGTTTTGAGACATCTCCTACAACTACAGCACCAGAATCGTGCTGCTGAAGCAAGTCCGTTTTTTGGAATTTTTACGACAGGGTCCCCCCTTACGACATTTTAGCAAATTTTTTTTTTCGTAAAATATGCATTTTCTTACATTTACGGGTTTAGTCGGGACTCCTGATGACGTTTTGAGACATCTCCTACAACTACAGCACCAGAATTGTGCTGCTGAAGCAAGTCCGTTTTTTGGAATTTTTTTTAGTAAAAAAAAAGTTTTCACAAAAAAAGCATTTTATGCCATTTTTAGGTTTTGTAGGGACTCCTGATGACGTTTTGAGACATCTCCTACAACTACAGCACCAGAATTGTGCTGCTGAAGCAAGTCCGTTTTTTGGAATTTTTACGACAGGGTCCCCCCTTACGACATTTTAGCAAAAAATGTTTTTCTTAAAAAATGCATTTTCTTACATTTACGGGTTTAGTCGGGACTCCTGATGACGTTTTGAGACATCTCCTACAACTACAGCACCAGAATTGTGCTGCTGAAGCAAGTCTGTTTTTTGGCATTTTTACGACAGGGTCCCCCCTTACGACATTTTAGCAAAAAATGTTTTTCTTAAAAAATGCATTTTCTTACATTTTCTTACATTTACGGGTTTAGTCGGGACTCCTGATGACGTTTTGAGACATCTCCTACAACTACAGCACCAGAATTGTGCTGCTGAAGCAAGTCCGTTTTTTGGCATTCTTACGACAGGGTCCCCCCTTACGACATTTTAGCAAAAATTTTTGTTCGTAAAATATGCATTTTCTTACATTTTCTTACATTTACGCGTTTAGTCGGGACTCCTGATGACGTTTTGAGACATCTCCTACAACTACAGCACCAGAATCGTGCTGCTGAAGCAAGTCCGTTTTTTGGAATTTTTACGACAGGGTCCCCCCTTACGACATTTTAGAAAAATTTTTTTTTTGTAAAATATGCATTTTCTTACATTATCTTACATTTACGGGTTTAGTCGGGACTCCTGATGACGTTTTGAGACATCTCCTACAACTACAGCACCAGAATTGTGCTGCTGAAGCAAGTCCGTTTTTTGGCATTTTTACGACAGGGTCCCCCCTAGCGACATTTTAGCAAAAAATGTTTTTCTTAAAAAATGCATTTTCTTTCATTTTCTTACATTTACGGGTTTAGTCGGGACTCCTGATGACGTTTTGAGACATCTCCTACAACTACAGCACCAGAATTGTGCTGCTGAAGCAAGTCCGTTTTTTGGAATTTTTACGACAGGGTCCCCCCTTACGACATTTTAGCAAAAAAAATGTTTCGTAAAATATGCATTTTCTTACATTTACGGGTTTTGTCGGGACTCCTGATGACGTTTTGAGACATCTCCTACAACTACAGCACCAGAATTGTGCTGCTGAAGCAAGTCCGTTTTTTGGAATTTTTACGACAGGGTCCCCCCTTACGACATTTTAGCAAAAATGTTTTTTCGTAAAATATGCATTTTCTTACATTTTCTTACATTTACGGGTTTAGTCGGGACTCCTGATGACGTTTTGAGACATCTCCTACAACTACAGCACCAGAATCGTGCTGCTGAAGCAAGTCCGTTTTTTGTCATTTTTACGACAGGGTCCCCCCTTACGACATTTTAGCAAACATTTTTTTTCGTAAAATATGCATTTTCTTACATTTTCTTACATTTACGCGTTTAGTCGGGACTCCTGATGACGTTTTGAGACATCTCCTACAACTACAGCACCAGAATCGTGCTGCTGAAGAAAGTCCGTTTTTTGGAATTTTTACAACAGGGTCCCCCCTTACGACATTTTAGCAAAAAATGTTTTTCTTAAAAAATGCATTTTCTTACATTTACGGGTTTAGTCGGGACTCCTGATGACGTTTTGAGACATCTCCTACAACTACAGCACCAGAATTGTGCTGCTGAAGCAAGTCCGTTTTTTGGAATTTTTACGACAGGGTCCCCCCTTACGACATTTTAGCAAAAATTTTTTTTCGTAAAATATGCATTTTCTTACATTTACGGGTTTTGTCGGGACTCCTGATGACGTTTTCAGACATCTCCTACAACTACAGCACCAGAATTGTGCTGCTGAAGCAAGTCTGTTTTTTGGAATTTTTTTTAGTAAAAAAAAAGTTTTCCTAAAAAAAGCATTTTATGCCATTTTTAGGTTTTGTAGGGACTCCTGATGACGTTTTGAGACATCTCCTACAACTACAGCACCAGAATTGTGCTGCTGAAGCAAGTCCGTTTTTTGGAATTTTTACGACAGGGTCCCCCCTTACGACATTTTAGCAAAAAATGTTTTTCTTAAAAAATGCATTTTCTTACATTTTCTTACATTTACGGGTTTAGTCGGGACTCCTAATGACGTTTTGAGACATCTCCTACAACTACAGCACCAGAATTGTGCTGCTGAAGAAAGTCCGTTTTTTGGAATTTTTTTTAGTAAAAAAAAAGTTTTCCATAAAAAAGCATTTTATGCCATTTTTAGGTTTTGTAGGGACTCCTGATGACGTTTTGAGACATCTCCTACAACTACAGCACCAGAATTGTGCTGCTGAAGCAAGTCCGTTTTTTGGAATTTTTACGACAGGGTCCCCCCTTACGACATTTTAGCAAAAATTTTTTTTCGTAAAATATGCATTTTCTTACATTTTCTTACATTTACGGGTTTAGTCGGGACTCCTGATGACGTTTTGAGACATCTCCTACAACTACAGCACCAGAATTGTGCTGCTGAAGCAAGTCCGTTTTTTGGCATTTTTACGACAGGGTCCCCCCTTACGACATTTTAGCAAAAAATGTTTTTCTTAAAAAATGCATTTTCTTACATTTTCTTACATTTACGGGTTTAGTCGGGACTCCTGATGACGTTTTGAGACATCTCCTACAACTACAGCACCAGAATTGTGCTGCTGAAGCAAGTCCGTTTTTTGGCATTTTTACGACAGGGTCCCCCCTTACGACATTTTAGCAAAAAATGTTTTTCTTAAAAAATGCATTTTCTTACATTTACGGGTTTAGTCGGGACTCCTGATGACGTTTTGAGACATCTCCTACAACTACAGCACCAGAATTGTGCTGCTGAAGCAAGTCCGTTTTTTGGCATTTTTACGACAGGGTCCCCCCTTACGACATTTTAGCAAGAAATGTTTTTCGTAAAATATGCATTTTCTTACATTTACGGGTTTAGTCGGGACTCCTGATGACGTTTTGAGACATCTCCTACAACTACAGCACCAGAATTGTGCTGCTGAAGCAAGTCCGTTTTTTGGCATTTTTACGACATTTTAGCAAAAAATGTTTTTCTTAAAAAAATGCATTTTCTTACATTTTCTTACATTTACGGGTTTAGTCGGGACTCCTGATGACGTTTTGAGACATCTCCTACAACTACAGCACCAGAATTGTGCTGCTGAAGCAAGTCTATTTTTTGAAAAAAATTTTGTGAAAAAAAGTTTTCCAAAAAAAGCATTTCATGCCATTTTTAGGTTTTGTAGGGACTCCTGATGACGTTTTGAGACATCTCCTACAACTACAGCACCAGAATTGTGCTGCTGAAGCAAGTCCGTTTTTTGGAATTTTTACGACAGGGTCCCCCCTTACGACATTTTAGCAAAAAATGTTTTTCTTAAAAAATGCATTTTCTTACATTTACGGGTTTAGTCGGGACTCCTGATGACGTTTTGAGACATCTCCTACAACTACAGCACCAGAATCGTGCTGCTGAAATAAGTCCGTTTTTTGGCATTTTTACGACAGGGTCCCCCCTTACGACATTTTAGCAAAAATTTTTTTTCGTAAAATATGCATTTTCTTACATTTTCTTACATTTACGCGTTTAGTCGGGACTCCTGATGACGTTTTGAGACATCTCCTACAACTACAGCACCAGAATCGTGCTGCTGAAGCAAGTCCGTTTTTTGGAATTTTTACGACAGGGTCCCCCCTTACGACATTTTAGCAAAAAAATGTTTTTCGTAAAATATGCATTTTCTTACATTTTCTTACATTTACGCGTTTAGTCGGGACTCCTGATGACGTTTTGAGACATCTCCTACAACTACAGCACCAGAATTGTGCTGCTGAAGCAAGTCCGTTTTTTGGCATTTTTACGACAGGGTCCCCCCTTACGACATTTTAGCAAAAAATGTTTTTCTTAAAAAATGCATTTTCTTACATTTACGGGTTTAGTCGGGACTCCTGATGACGTTTTGAGACATCTCCTACAACTACAGCACCAGAATTGTGCTGCTGAAGCAAGTCCGTTTTTTGGCATTTTTACGACAGGGTCCCCCCTTACGACATTTTAGCAAAAAATGTTTTTCTTAAAAAATGCATTTTCTTACATTTTCTTACATTTACGGGTTTAGTCGGGACTCCTGATGACGTTTTGAGACATCTCCTTCAACTACAGCACCAGAATTGTGCTGCTGAAGGAAGTCCGTTTTTTGGCATTTTTACGACAGGGTCCCCCCTTACGACATTTTAGCAAAAAATGTTTTTCTTAAAAAATGCATTTTCTTACATTTTCTTACATTTACGGGTTTAGTCGGGACTCCTGATGACGTTTTGAGACATCTCCTACAACTACAGCACCAGAATTGTGCTGCTGAAGCAAGTCTGTTTTTTGGAATTTTTTTTAGTAAAAAAAAAGTTTTCCAAAAAAAAGCATTTTATGCCATTTTTAGGTTTTGTAGGGACTCCTGATGACGTTTTGAGACATCTCCTACAACTACAGCACCAGAATTGTGCTGCTGAAGCAAGTCCGTTTTTTGGAATTTTTACGACAGGGTCCCCCCTTACGACATTTTAGCAAAAAATGTTTTTCTTAAAAAATGCATTTTCTTACATTTTATTACATTTACGGGTTTAGTCGGGACTCCTGATGACGTTTTGAGACATCTCCTACAACACATATGTCAGAGTCAAGGCCCGCGGGCCATATCCGGCCCGCGAGAAGGTTTTTTACGGCCCTTGGGATGATCTTGATTTATTATTAGAAGCGGCCCGCAGACCGCAGATCTTTTACACGCACCAAGCGGATGCCGGTCCAAGGTTCCGAAAGGGGGCGAGCGGCCCGCCGGGACGCGCCTGCCGGCCGAAGGGCTGCAGCCCGGCCGTCAGTCGCGGAGCCCGCCGTGCCACGCGCGCCAAGGGGGCGGGCCGAAACCCGGCCCCGAGGCCCTGAGACTTCTGCTTTGTTTCCCCAAACCGCGCGTCACCGCCGGGCCCGCACCACCGTCGGGCTGCAGCCCGAGCGTCGGTGGCGGAACCCGTCATGTGCCGCGCGCGCCAAGCGGAGCGGGGGGGTCAAGCGGGCCGAAACCCGCAGGCCACCCCCTCACCACGAGGCCCTGAGACTTCTGCGTTCGACCCCTACGCGCGGCCCGTTGGGACGCGCCCGCCGTCAAGCCACGAGGGCCAGCCGTCGGGTCGCGGAGCCCGCCGTGCCACGCGCGCCAAGGGGCGGGCCGAAACCAGCGGGGGGTTTCGGGCACCCAACTCGCCTCCCTCCCACGGAGGGAGGAGGGGGGTTTAATGTGAACATTACTGTGCAATCACATATTTAGAGTTTTTACTCAATTCAAGTTTAAAAGTTAAAGTTTAATATTTGTTTTCACTGCATGTTACTTCTCCTTAAACAAAGTGTTGTTTTTGATTTATAGATTTTTGCACTTTATTTTATTGTATTTCAATTTAATTATATTTTAAAAATATTTCAGTTGAGTGGATGATAGAAAATTGCTATTATTGTTTTTTTCTTTGAAGTAAATTTAGCCCACTTTTGCTAAAATAGAAAATATAGGCTACTGATGGTGTCTTGAATACCGGTTTCTTTCATTTAATGTTCATGTTATGGGGATTTTTATATAAAGGAAATTTGTCTTTTGTGTCTGTTGAAAATTAAAGATTACTGACAGAGCCATAAGAAAATATTGCTTTATTTATCTGATCATATTGGAATATATTTGTTAGGTTTTCAGTAGGTTCAATTAGGTTCACTAGACTATATGCGTCATTTAAAAATTTTTCAATGAACATTCGAACAGTCCGGCCCTCGGCTTGTAGCTAAATTTTTTATTTGGCCCTCCTTCCATTTGACTTTGACACCCCTGTCCTACAACTAGAGCACCAGAATCGTGCTGCTGAAGCAAGTCCGTTTTTTGGCATTTTTACGACAGGGTCCCCCCTTACGACATTTTAGCAAAAATTTTTGTTCGTAAAATATGCATTTTCTTACATTTTCTTACATTTACGCGTTTAGTCGGGACTCCTGATGACGTTTTGAGACATCTCCTACAACTACAGCACCAGAATCGTGCTGCTGAAGCAAGTCCGTTTTTTGGAATTTTTACGACAGGGTCCCCCCTTACGACATTTTAGCAAAATTTTTTTTTCGTAAAATATGCATTTTCTTACATTATCTTACATTTACGGGTTTAGTCGGGACTCCTGATGACGTTTTGAGACATCTCCTACAACTACAGCACCAGAATCGTGCTGCTGAAGCAAGTCCGTTTTTTGGAATTTTTACGACAGGGTCCCCCCTTACGACATTTTAGCAAATTTTTTTTTTCGTAAAATATGCATTTTCTTACATTTACGGGTTTAGTCGGGACTCCTGATGACGTTTTGAGACATCTCCTACAACTACAGCACCAGAATTGTGCTGCTGAAGCAAGTCCGTTTTTTGGAATTTTTTTTAGTAAAAAAAAAGTTTTCACAAAAAAAGCATTTTATGCCATTTTTAGGTTTTGTAGGGACTCCTGATGACGTTTTGAGACATCTCCTACAACTACAGCACCAGAATTGTGCTGCTGAAGCAAGTCCGTTTTTTGGAATTTTTACGACAGGGTCCCCCCTTACGACATTTTAGCAAAAAATGTTTTTCTTAAAAAATGCATTTTCTTACATTTACGGGTTTAGTCGGGACTCCTGATGACGTTTTGAGACATCTCCTACAACTACAGCACCAGAATTGTGCTGCTGAAGCAAGTCCGTTTTTTGGCATTTTTACGACAGGGTCCCCCCTTACGACATTTTAGCAAAAAATGTTTTTCTTAAAAAATGCATTTTCTTACATTTTCTTACATTTACGGGTTTAGTCGGGACTCCTGATGACGTTTTGAGACATCTCCTACAACTACAGCACCAGAATTGTGCTGCTGAAGCAAGTCCGTTTTTTGGCATTCTTACGACAGGGTCCCCCCTTACGACATTTTAGCAAAAAATGTTTTTCTTAAAAAATGCATTTTCTTACATTTTCTTACATTTACGGGTTTTATCAGGACTCCTGATGACGTTTTGAGACATCTCCTACAACTACAGCACCAGAATTGTGCTGATGAAGAAAGTCTATTTTTTGGAATTTTTTTTAGTAAAAAAAAGTTTTCACAAAAAAAGCATTTTATGACATTTTTAGGTTTTGTAGGGACTCCTGATGACGTTTTGAGACATCTCCTACAACTACAGCACCAGAATTGTGCTGCTGAAGCAAGTCCGTTTTTTGGCATTTTTACGACAGGGTCCCCCCTTACGACATTTTAGCAAAAAATGTTTTTCTTAAAAAATGCATTTTCTTACATTTACGGGTTTAGTCGGGACTCCTGATGACGTTTTGAGACATCTCCTACAACTACAGCACCAGAATTGTGCTGCTGAAGCAAGTCCGTTTTTTGGAATTTTTACGACAGGGTCCCCCCTTACGACATTTTAGCAAAAATGTTTCGTAAAATATGCATTTTCTTACATTTTCTTACATTTACGGGTTTAGTCGGGACTCCTGATGACGTTTTGAGACATCTCCTACAACTACAGCACCAGAATCGTGCTGCTGAAGCAAGTCCGTTTTTTGGCATTTTTACGACAGGGTCCCCCCTTACGACATTTTAGCAAAAATTTTTTTTCGTAAAATATGCATTTTCTTACATTTTCTTACATTTACGCGTTTAGTCGGGACTCCTGATGACGTTTTGAGACATCTCCTACAACTACAGCACCAGAATTGTGCTGCTGAAGCAAGTCTGTTTTTTGGAATTTTTTTTAGTAAAAAAAAAGTTTTCCTAAAAAAAGCATTTTATGCCATTTTTAGGTTTTGTAGGGACTCCTGATGACGTTTTGAGACATCTCCTACAACTACAGCACCAGAATCGTGCTGCTGAAGAAAGTCCGTTTTTTGGAATTTTTACGACAGGGTCCCCCCTTACGACATTTTAGCAAAATTTTTTTTTCGTAAAATATGCATTTTCTTACATTTTCTTACATTTACGGGTTTAGTCGGGACTCCTGATGACGTTTTGAGACATCTCCTACAACTACAGCACCAGAATTGTGCTGCTGAAGCAAGTCCGTTTTTTGGCATTTTTACGACAGGGTCCCCCCTTACGACATTTTAGCAAAAAATGTTTTTCTTAAAAAATGCATTTTCTTACATTTACGGGTTTAGTCGGGACTCCTGATGACGTTTTGAGACATCTCCTACAACTACAGCACCAGAATTGTGCTGCTGAAGCAAGTCCGTTTTTTGGCATTTTTACGACAGGGTCCCCCCTTACGACATTTTAGCAAAAAATGTTTTTCTTAAAAAATGCATTTTCTTACATTTTCTTACATTTACGGGTTTAGTCGGGACTCCTGATGACGTTTTGAGACATCTCCTACAACTACAGCACCAGAATTGTGCTGCTGAAGCAAGTCCGTTTTTTGGAATTTTTACGACAGGGTCCCCCCTTACGACATTTTAGCAAAAAATGTTTTTCTTAAAAAATGCATTTTCTTACATTTTCTTACATTTACGGGTTTAGTCGGGACTCCTGATGACACTTTGAGACATCTTCTACAACTACAGCACCAGAAATGTGCTGCTGAAGCAAGTCCGTTTTTTGGCATTTTTACGACAGGGTCCCCCCTTACGACATTTTAGCAAAAAATATTTTTCTTAAAAAATGCATTTTCTTACATTTTCTTACATTTACGGGTTTAGTCGGGACTCCTGATGACGTTTTGAGACATCTCCTACAACTAGAGCACCAGAATTGTGCTGCTGAAGCAAGTCCGTTTTTTGTAATTTTTACGACAGGGTCCCCCCTTACGACATTTTAGCAAAAAATGTTTTTCTTAAAAAATGCCTTTTCTTACATTTTCTTACATTTACGGGTTTAGTCGGGACTCCTGATGACGTTTTGAGACATCTCCTACAACTACAGCACCAGAATTGTGCTGCTGAAGCAAGTCTGTTTTTTGGAATTTTTTTTAGAAAAAAAAGTTTTCCAAAAAAAAGCATTTTATGCCATTTTTAGGTTTTGTAGGGACCCCTGATGACGTTTTGAGACATCTCCTACAACTACAGCACCAGAATTGTGCTGCTGAAGCAAGTCCGTTTTTTGGCATTTTTACGACAGGGTCCCCCCTTACGACATTTTAGCAAAAATTTTTTTTCGTAAAATATGCATTTTCTTACATTTTCTTACATTTACGGGTTTTGTCGGGACTCCTGATGACGTTTTGAGACATCTCCTACAACTACAGCACCAGAATTGTGCTGCTGAAGCAAGTCTATTTTTTGAAAAAAATTTTGTGAAAAAAAGTTTTCCAAAAAAAGCATTTCATGCCATTTTTAGGTTTTGTAGGGACTCCTGATGACGTTTTGAGACATCTCCTACAACTACAGCACCAGAATTGTGCTGCTGAAGCAAGTCTATTTTTTGAAAAAATTTTTGTGAAAAAAAGTTTTCCAAAAAAAGCATTTCATGCCATTTTTAGGTTTTGTAGGGACTCCTGATGACGTTTTGAGACATCTCCTACAACTACAGCACCAGAATTGTGCTGCTGAAGCAAGTCCGTTTTTTGGAATTTTTACGACAGGGTCCCCCCTTACGACATTTTAGCAAAAAATGTTTTTCTTAAAAAGTGCATTTTCTTACATTTACGGGTTTAGTCGGGACTCCTGATGACGTTTTGAGACATCTCCTACAACTACAGCACCAGAATCGTGCTGCTGAAGCAAGTCCGTTTTTTGGCATTTTTACGACAGGGTCCCCCCTTACGACATTTTAGCAAAAAATGTTTTTCTTAAAAAATGCATTTTCTTACATTTTCTTACATTTACGGGTTTAGTCGGGACTCCTGATGACGTTTTGAGACATCTCCTACAACTACAGCACCAGAATCGTGCTGCTGAAGCAAGTCCGTTTTTTGGAATTTTTACGACAGGGTCCCCCCTTACGACATTTTAGCAAAAAAATGTTTTTCGTAAAATATGCATTTTCTTACATTTTCTTACATTTACGGGTTTAGTCGGGACTCCTGATGACGTTTTGAGACATCTCCTACAACTACAGCACCAGAATTGTGCTGCTGAAGCAAGTCCGTTTTTTGGCATTTTTACGACAGGGTCCCCCCTTACGACATTTTAGCAAAAAATGTTTTTCTTAAAAAATGCATTTTCTTACATTTACGGGTTTAGTCGGGACTCCTGATGACGTTTTGAGACATCTCCTACAACTACAGCACCAGAATTGTGCTGCTGAAGCAAGTCCGTTTTTTGGAATTTTTACGACAGGGTCCCCCCTTACGACATTTTAGCAAAAAATGTTTTTCTTAAAAAATGCATTTTCTTACATTTTATTACATTTACGGGTTTAGTCGGGACTCCTGATGACGTTTTGAGACATCTCCTACAACACATATGTCAGAGTCAAGGCCCGCGGGCCATATCCGGCCCGCGAGAAGGTTTTTTACGGCCCTTGGGATGATCTTGATTTATTATTAGAAGCGGCCCGCAGACCGCAGATCTTTTACACGCACCAAGCGGATGCCGGTCCAAGGTTCCGAAAGGGGGCGAGCGGCCCGCCGGGACGCGCCTGCCGGCCGAAGGGCTGCAGCCCGGCCGTCAGTCGCGGAGCCCGCCGTGCCACGCGCGCCAAGGGGGCGGGCCGAAACCCGGCCCCGAGGCCCTGAGACTTCTGCTTTGTTTCCCCAAACCGCGCGTCACCGTCGGGCTGCAGCCCGAGCGTCGGTGGCGGAACCCGTCATGTGCCGCGCGCGCCAAGCGGAGCGGGGGGGTCAAGCGGGCCGAAACCCGCAGGCCACCCCCTCACCACGAGGCCCTGAGACTTCTGCGTTCGACCCCTACGCGCGGCCCGTTGGGACGCGCCCGCCGTCAAGCCACGAGGGCCAGCCGTCGGGTCGCGGAGCCCGCCGTGCCACGCGCGCCAAGGGGCGGGCCGAAACCAGCGGGGGGTTTCGGGCACCCAACTCGCCTCCCTCCCACGGAGGGAGGAGGGGGGTTTAATGTGAACATTACTGTGCAATCACATATTTAGAGTTTTTACTCAATTCAAGTTTAAAAGTTAAAGTTTAATATTTGTTTTCACTGCATGTTACTTCTCCTTAAACAAAGTGTTGTTTTTGATTTATAGATTTTTGCACTTTATTTTATTGTATTTCAATTTAATTATATTTTAAAAATATTTCAGTTGAGTGGATGATAGAAAATTGCTATTATTGTTTTTTTCTTTGAAGTAAATTTAGCCCACTTTTGCTAAAATAGAAAATATAGGCTACTGATGGTGTCTTGAATACCGGTTTCTTTCATTTAATGTTCATGTTATGGGGATTTTTATATAAAGGAAATTTGTCTTTTGTGTCTGTTGAAAATTAAAGATTACTGACAGAGCCATAAGAAAATATTGCTTTATTTATCTGATCATATTGGAATATATTTGTTAGGTTTTCAGTAGGTTCAATTAGGTTCACTAGACTATATGCGTCATTTAAAAATTTTTCAATGAACATTCGAACAGTCCGGCCCTCGGCTTGTAGCTAAATTTTTTATTTGGCCCTCCTTCCATTTGACTTTGACACCCCTGTCCTACAACTAGAGCACCAGAATCGTGCTGCTGAAGCAAGTCCGTTTTTTGGCATTTTTACGACAGGGTCCCCCCTTACGACATTTTAGCAAAAATTTTTGTTCGTAAAATATGCATTTTCTTACATTTTCTTACATTTACGCGTTTAGTCGGGACTCCTGATGACGTTTTGAGACATCTCCTACAACTACAGCACCAGAATCGTGCTGCTGAAGCAAGTCCGTTTTTTGGAATTTTTACGACAGGGTCCCCCCTTACGACATTTTAGCAAAATTTTTTTTTCGTAAAATATGCATTTTCTTACATTATCTTACATTTACGGGTTTAGTCGGGACTCCTGATGACGTTTTGAGACATCTCCTACAACTACAGCACCAGAATTGTGCTGCTGAAGCAAGTCCGTTTTTTGGCATTTTTACGACAGGGTCCCCCCTAGCGACATTTTAGCAAAAAATGTTTTTCTTAAAAAATGCATTTTCTTCCATTTTCTTACATTTACGGGTTTAGTCGGGACTCCTGATGACGTTTTGAGACATCTCCTACAACTACAGCACCAGAATCGTGCTGCTGAAGCAAGTCCGTTTTTTGGAATTTTTACGACAGGGTCCCCCCTTACGACATTTTAGCAAATTTTTTTTTTCGTAAAATATGCATTTTCTTACATTTACGGGTTTAGTCGGGACTCCTGATGACGTTTTGAGACATCTCCTACAACTACAGCACCAGAATTGTGCTGCTGAAGCAAGTCCGTTTTTTGGAATTTTTTTTAGTAAAAAAAAAGTTTTCACAAAAAAAGCATTTTATGCCATTTTTAGGTTTTGTAGGGACTCCTGATGACGTTTTGAGACATCTCCTACAACTACAGCACCAGAATTGTGCTGCTGAAGCAAGTCCGTTTTTTGGAATTTTTACGACAGGGTCCCCCCTTACGACATTTTAGCAAAAAATGTTTTTCTTAAAAAATGCATTTTCTTACATTTACGGGTTTAGTCGGGACTCCTGATGACGTTTTGAGACATCTCCTACAACTACAGCACCAGAATTGTGCTGCTGAAGCAAGTCCGTTTTTTGGCATTTTTACGACAGGGTCCCCCCTTACGACATTTTAGCAAAAAATGTTTTTCTTAAAAAATGCATTTTCTTACATTTTCTTACATTTACGGGTTTAGTCGGGACTCCTGATGACGTTTTGAGACATCTCCTACAACTACAGCACCAGAATTGTGCTGCTGAAGCAAGTCCGTTTTTTGGCATTCTTACGACAGGGTCCCCCCTTACGACATTTTAGCAAAAATTTTTGTTCGTAAAATATGCATTTTCTTACATTTTCTTACATTTACGCGTTTAGTCGGGACTCCTGATGACGTTTTGAGACATCTCCTACAACTACAGCACCAGAATCGTGCTGCTGAAGCAAGTCCGTTTTTTGGAATTTTTACGACAGGGTCCCCCCTTACGACATTTTAGAAAAATTTTTTTTTTGTAAAATATGCATTTTCTTACATTATCTTACATTTACGGGTTTAGTCGGGACTCCTGATGACGTTTTGAGACATCTCCTACAACTACAGCACCAGAATTGTGCTGCTGAAGCAAGTCCGTTTTTTGGCATTTTTACGACAGGGTCCCCCCTAGCGACATTTTAGCAAAAAATGTTTTTCTTAAAAAATGCATTTTCTTCCATTTTCTTACATTTACGGGTTTAGTCGGGACTCCTGATGACGTTTTGAGACATCTCCTACAACTACAGCACCAGAATTGTGCTGCTGAAGCAAGTCCGTTTTTTGGAATTTTTACGACAGGGTCCCCCCTTACGACATTTTAGCAAAAAAAATGTTTCGTAAAATATGCATTTTCTTACATTTACGGGTTTTGTCGGGACTCCTGATGACGTTTTGAGACATCTCCTACAACTACAGCACCACAATTGTGCTGCTGAAGCAAGTCCGTTTTTTGGAATTTTTACGACAGGGTCCCCCCTTACGACATTTTAGCAAAAATGTTTTTTCGTAAAATATGCATTTTCTTACATTTTCTTACATTTACGGGTTTAGTCGGGACTCCTGATGACGTTTTGAGACATCTCCTACAACTACAGCACCAGAATCGTGCTGCTGAAGCAAGTCCGTTTTTTGTCATTTTTACGACAGGGTCCCCCCTTACGACATTTTAGCAAACATTTTTTTTCGTAAAATATGCATTTTCTTACATTTTCTTACATTTACGCGTTTAGTCGGGACTCCTGATGACGTTTTGAGACATCTCCTACAACTACAGCACCAGAATCGTGCTGCTGAAGAAAGTCCGTTTTTTGGAATTTTTACAACAGGGTCCCCCCTTACGACATTTTAGCAAAAAATGTTTTTCTTAAAAAATGCATTTTCTTACATTTACGGGTTTAGTCGGGACTCCTGATGACGTTTTGAGACATCTCCTACAACTACAGCACCAGAATTGTGCTGCTGAAGCAAGTCCGTTTTTTTGGAATTTTTACGACAGGGTCCCCCCCTTACGACATTTTAGCAAAAATTTTTTTTCGTAAAATATGCATTTTCTTACATTTACGGGTTTTGTCGGGACTCCTGATGACGTTTTCAGACATCTCCTACAACTACAGCACCAGAATTGTGCTGCTGAAGCAAGTCTGTTTTTTGGAATTTTTTTTAGTAAAAAAAAAGTTTTCCTAAAAAAAGCATTTTATGCCATTTTTAGGTTTTGTAGGGACTCCTGATGACGTTTTGAGACATCTCCTACAACTACAGCACCAGAATTGTGCTGCTGAAGCAAGTCCGTTTTTTGGAATTTTTACGACAGGGTCCCCCCTTACGACATTTTAGCAAAAAATGTTTTTCTTAAAAAATGCATTTTCTTACATTTTCTTACATTTACGGGTTTAGTCGGGACTCCTAATGACGTTTTGAGACATCTCCTACAACTACAGCACCAGAATTGTGCTGCTGAAGAAAGTCCGTTTTTTGGAATTTTTTTTTAGTAAAAAAAAAGTTTTCCATAAAAAAGCATTTTATGCCATTTTTAGGTTTTGTAGGGACTCCTGATGACGTTTTGAGACATCTCCTACAACTACAGCACCAGAATTGTGCTGCTGAAGCAAGTCCGTTTTTTGGAATTTTTACGACAGGGTCCCCCCTTACGACATTTTAGCAAAAATTTTTTTTCGTAAAATATGCATTTTCTTACATTTTCTTACATTTACGGGTTTAGTCGGGACTCCTGATGACGTTTTGAGACATCTCCTACAACTACAGCACCAGAATTGTGCTGCTGAAGCAAGTCCGTTTTTTGGCATTTTTACGACAGGGTCCCCCCTTACGACATTTTAGCAAAAAATGTTTTTCTTAAAAAATGCATTTTCTTACATTTTCTTACATTTACGGGTTTAGTCGGGACTCCTGATGACGTTTTGAGACATCTCCTACAACTACAGCACCAGAATTGTGCTGCTGAAGCAAGTCCGTTTTTTGGCATTTTTACGACAGGGTCCCCCCTTACGACATTTTAGCAAAAAATGTTTTTCTTAAAAAATGCATTTTCTTACATTTACGGGTTTAGTCGGGACTCCTGATGACGTTTTGAGACATCTCCTACAACTACAGCACCAGAATTGTGCTGCTGAAGCAAGTCCGTTTTTTGGCATTTTTACGACAGGGTCCCCCCTTACGACATTTTAGCAAGAAATGTTTTTCGTAAAATATGCATTTTCTTACATTTACGGGTTTAGTCGGGACTCCTGATGACGTTTTGAGACATCTCCTACAACTACAGCACCAGAATTGTGCTGCTGAAGCAAGTCCGTTTTTTGGCATTTTTACGACATTTTAGCAAAAAATGTTTTTCTTAAAAAAATGCATTTTCTTACATTTTCTTACATTTACGGGTTTAGTCGGGACTCCTGATGACGTTTTGAGACATCTCCTACAACTACAGCACCAGAATTGTGCTGCTGAAGCAAGTCCGTTTTTTGGCATTTTTACGACAGGGTCCCCCCTTACGACATTTTAGCAAAAAATGTTTTTCTTAAAAATGCATTTTCTTACATTTTCTTACATTTACGGGTTTAGTCGGGACTCCTGATGACGTTTTGAGACATCTCCTACAACTACAGCACCAGAATTGTGCTGCTGAAGCAAGTCCGTTTTTTGACATTTTTACGACAGGGTCCCCCCTTACGACATTTTAGCAAAAAATGTTTTTCTTAAAAAATGCATTTTCTTACATTTACGGGTTTAGTCGGGACTCCTGATGACGTTTTGAGACATCTCCTACAACTACAGCACCAGAATTGTGCTGCTGAAGCAAGTCCGTTTTTTGGCATTTTTACGACATTTTAGCAAAAAATGTTTTTCTTAAAAAAATGCATTTTCTTACATTTTCTTACATTTACGGGTTTAGTCGGGACTCCTGATGACGTTTTGAGACATCTCCTACAACTACAGCACCAGAATTGTGCTGCTGAAGCAAGTCCGTTTTTTGGAATTTTTACGACAGGGTCCCCCCTTACGACATTTTAGCAAAAAATGTTTTTCTTAAAAAATGCATTTTCTTACATTTTCTTACATTTACGGATTTAGTCGGGACTCCTGATGACGTTTTGAGACATCTCCTACAACTACAGCACCAGAATTGTGCTGCTGAAGCAAGTCCGTTTTTTGGCATTTTTACGACAGGGTCCCCCCTTACGACATTTTAGCAAAAAATGTTTTTCTTAAAAAATGCATTTTCTTACATTTTCTTACATTTACGGGTTTAGTCGGGACTCCTGATGACGTTTTGAGACATCTCCTACAACTACAGCACCAGAATTGTGGTGCTGAAGCAAGTCCGTTTTTTGGAATTTTTACGACAGGGTCCCCCCTTACGACATTTTAGCAAAATTTTTTTTTCGTTAAAATATGCATTTTCTTACATTTTCTTACATTTACGGGTTTTGTCGGGACTCCTGATGACGTTTTGAGACATCTCCTACAACTACAGCACCAGAATTGTGCTGCTGAAGCAAGTCCGTTTTTTGGAATTTTTTTTAGTAAAAAAAAAGTTTTCACAAAAAAAGCATTTTATGCCATTTTTAGGTTTTGTAGGGACTCCTGATGACGTTTTGAGACATCTCCTACAACTACAGCACCAGAATTGTGCTGCTGAAGCAAGTCCGTTTTTTGGAATTTTTACGACAGGGTCCCCCCTTACGACATTTTAGCAAAAAATGTTTTTCTTAAAAAATGCATTTTCTTACATTTACGGGTTTAGTCGGGACTCCTGATGACGTTTTGAGACATCTCCTACAACTACAGCACCAGAATTGTGCTGCTGAAGCAAGTCCGTTTTTTGGCATTTTTACGACAGGGTCCCCCCTTACGACATTTTAGCAAAAAATGTTTTTCTTAAAAAATGCATTTTCTTACATTTACGGGTTTAGTCGGGACTCCTGATGACGTTTTGAGACATCTCCTACAACTACAGCACCAGAATTGTGCTGCTGAAGCAAGTCCGTTTTTTGGCATTTTTACGACAGGGTCCCCCCTTATGACATTTTAGCAAAAAATGTTTTTCTTAAAAAATGCATTTTCTTACATTTTCTTACATTTACGGGTTTTATCAGGACTCCTGATGACGTTTTGTGACATCTCCTACAACTACAGCACCATAATTGTGCTGCTGAAGAAAGTCCGTTTTTTGGCATTTTTACGACAGGGTCCCCCCTTACGACATTTTAGCAAAAAATGTTTTTCTTAAAAAATGCATTTTCTTACATTTACGGGTTTAGTCGGGACTCCTGATGACGTTTTGAGACATCTCCTACAACTACAGCACCAGAATTGTGCTGCTGAAGCAAGTCCGTTTTTTGGAATTTTTACGACAGGGTCCCCCCTTACGACATTTTAGCAAAAAAAATGTTTCGTAAAATATGCATTTTCTTACATTTTCTTACATTTACGGGTTTTGTCGGGACTCCTGATGACGTTTTGAGACATCTCCTACAACTACAGCACCAGAATTGTGCTGCTGAAGCAAGTCCGTTTTTTGGCATTTTTACGACAGGGTCCCCCCTTACGACATTTTAGCAAAAAATGTTTTTCTTAAAAAATGCATTTTCTTACATTTACGGGTTTAGTCGGGACTCCTGATGACGTTTTGAGACATCTCCTACAACTACAGCACCAGAATTGTGCTGCTGAAGCAAGTCCGTTTTTTGGCATTTTTACGACAGGGTCCCCCCTTACGACATTTTAGCAAGAAATGTTTTTCGTAAAATATGCATTTTCTTACATTTACGGGTTTAGTCGGGACTCCTGATGACGTTTTGAGACATCTCCTACAACTACAGCACCAGAATTGTGCTGCTGAAGCAAGTCCGTTTTTTGGCATTTTTACGACATTTTAGCAAAAAATGTTTTTCTTAAAAAAATGCATTTTCTTACATTTTCTTACATTTACGGGTTTAGTCGGGACTCCTGATGACGTTTTGAGACATCTCCTACAACTACAGCACCAGAATTGTGCTGCTGAAGCAAGTCCGTTTTTTGGAATTTTTACGACAGGGTCCCCCCTTACGACATTTTAGCAAAAAATGTTTTTCTTAAAAAATGCATTTTCTTACATTTTCTTACATTTACGGGTTTAGTCGGGACTCCTGATGACGTTTTGAGACATCTCCTACAACTACAGCACCAGAATTGTGCTGCTGAAGCAAGTCCGTTTTTTGGAATTTTTACGACAGGGTCCCCCCTTACGACATTTTAGCAAAATTTTTTTTTCGTAAAATATGCATTTTCTTACATTTTCTTACATTTACGGGTTTTGTCGGGACTCCTGATGACGTTTTGAGACATCTCCTACAACTACAGCACCAGAATTGTGCTGCTGAAGCAAGTCCGTTTTTTGGAATTTTTTTTAGTAAAAAAAAAGTTTTCACAAAAAAAGCATTTTATGCCATTTTTAGGTTTTGTAGGGACTCCTGATGACGTTTTGAGACATCTCCTACAACTACAGCACCAGAATTGTGCTGCTGAAGCAAGTCCGTTTTTTGGAATTTTTACGACAGGGTCCCCCCTTACGACATTTTAGCAAAAAATGTTTTTCTTAAAAAATGCATTTTCTTACATTTACGGGTTTAGTCGGGACTCCTGATGACGTTTTGAGACATCTCCTACAACTACAGCACCAGAATTGTGCTGCTGAAGCAAGTCCGTTTTTTGGCATTTTTACGACAGGGTCCCCCCTTACGACATTTTAGCAAAAAATGTTTTTCTTAAAAAATGCATTTTCTTACATTTACGGGTTTAGTCGGGACTCCTGATGACGTTTTGAGACATCTCCTACAACTACAGCACCAGAATTGTGCTGCTGAAGCAAGTCCGTTTTTTGGCATTTTTACGACAGGGTCCCCCCTTATGACATTTTAGCAAAAAATGTTTTTCTTAAAAAATGCATTTTCTTACATTTTCTTACATTTACGGGTTTTATCAGGACTCCTGATGACGTTTTGTGACATCTCCTACAACTACAGCACCAGAATTGTGCTGCTGAAGAAAGTCTATTTTTTGGAATTTTTTTTAGTAAAAAAAAGTTTTCACAAAAAAAGCATTTTATGCCATTTTTAGGTTTTGTAGGGACTCCTGATGACGTTTTGAGACATCTCCTACAACTACAGCACCAGAATTGTGCTGCTGAAGCAAGTCCGTTTTTTGGCATTTTTACGACAGGGTCCCCCCTTACGACACTTTAGCAAAAAATGTTTTTCTTAAAAAATGCATTTTCTTACATTTACGGGTTTAGTCGGGACTCCTGATGACGTTTTGAGACATCTCCTACAACTACAGCACCAGAATTGTGCTGCTGAAGCAAGTCCGTTTTTTGGAATTTTTACGACAGGGTCCCCCCTTACGACATTTTAGCAAAAAAAATGTTTCGTAAAATATGCATTTTCTTACATTTTCTTACATTTACGGGTTTTGTCGGGACTCCTGATGACGTTTTGAGACATCTCCTACAACTACAGCACCAGAATTGTGCTGCTGAAGCAAGTCCGTTTTTTGGAATTTTTACGACAGGGTCCCCCCTTACGACATTTTAGCAAAAATGTTTTTTCGTAAAATATACATTTTCTTACATTTTCTTACATTTACGGGTTTAGTCGGGACTCCTGATGACGTTTTGAGACATCTCCTACAACTACAGCACCAGAATTGTGCTGCTGAAGCAAGTCCGTTTTTTGGCATTTTTACGACAGGGTCCCCCCTTACGACATTTTAGCAAAATTTTTTTTTCGTAAAATATGCATTTTCTTACATTTTCTTACATTTACGCGTTTAGTCGGGACTCCTGATGACGTTTTGAGACATCTCCTACAACTACAGCACCAGAATCGTGCTGCTGAAGAAAGTCCGTTTTTTGGAATTTTTAAGACAGGGTCCCCCCTTACGACATTTTAGCAAAAATTTTTTTTCGTAAAATATGCATTTTCTTACATTTTCTTACATTTACGGGTTTAGTCGGGACTCCTGATGACGTTTTGAGACATCTCCTACAACTAAAGCACCAGAATTGTGCTGCTGAAGCAAGTCTGTTTTTTGGAATTTTTTTTAGTAAAAAAAAAGTTTTCCTAAAAAAAGCATTTTATGCCATTTTTAGGTTTTGTAGGGACTCCTGATGACGTTTTGAGACATCTCCTACAACTACAGCACCAGAATCGTGCTGCTGAAGCAAGTCCGTTTTTTGGAATTTTTACGACAGGGTCCCCCCTTACGACATTTTAGCAAAAATTTTTTTTCGTAAAATATGCATTTTCTTACATTTTCTTACATTTACGGGTTTAGTCGGGACTCCTGATGACGTTTTGAGACATCTCCTACAACTACAGCACCAGAATTGTGCTGCTGAAGCAAGTCTGGTTTTTGGAATTTTTTTTAGTAAAAAAAAAGTTTTCCAAAAAAAAGCATTTTATGCCATTTTTAGGTTTTGTAGGGACTCCTGATGACGTTTTGAGACATCTCCTACAACTACAGCACCAGAATTGTGCTGCTGAAGCAAGTCCGTTTTTTGGAATTTTTACGACAGGGTCCCCCCTTACGACATTTTAGCAAAAAATGTTTTTCTTAAAAAATGCATTTTCTTACATTTTCTTACATTTACGGGTTTAGTCGGGACTCCTGATGACGTTTTGAGACATCTCCTACAACTACAGCACCAGAATCGTGCTGCTGAAGCAAGTCCGTTTTTTGGAATTTTTACGACAGGGTCCCCCCTTACGACATTTAAGCAAAAAAACTTTTTCGTAAAATATGCATTTTCTTACATTTTCTTACATTTACGGGTTTAGTCGGGACTCCTGATGACGTTTTGAGACATCTCCTACAACTACAGCACCAAAATTGTGCTGCTGAAGCAAGTCCGTTTTTTGGAATTTTTACGACAGGGTCCCCCCTTACGACATTTTAGCAAAAAATGTTTTTCTTAAAAAACGCATTTTCTTACATTTTCGGGTTTAGTCGGGACTCCTGATGACGTTTTGAGACATCTCCTAGAACTACAGCACCAGAATTGTGCTGCTGAAGCAAGTCTGTTTTTTGGAATTTTTTTTAGTAAAAAAAAAGTTTTCCTAAAAAAAACATTTTATGCCATTTTTAGGTTTTGTAGGGACTCCTGATGACGTTTTGAGACATCTCCTACAACTACAGCACCAGAATCGTGCTGCTGAAGCAAGTCCGTTTTTTGGAATTTTTACGACAGGGTCCCCCCTTACGACATTTTAGCAAAAAATGTTTTTCTTAAAAAATGCATTCTTACATTTTCTTACATTTACGGGTTTAGTCGGGACTCCTGATGACGTTTTGAGACATCTCCTACAACTACAGCACCAGAATCGTGCTGCTGAAGCAAGTCCGTTTTTTGGAATTTTTACAACAGGGTCCCCCCTTACGACATTTTAGCAAAAAATGTTTTTCTTAAAAAATGCATTTTCTTACATTTTCTTACATTTACGGGTTTAGTCGGGACTCCTGATGACGTTTTGAGACATCTCCTACAACTACAGCACCAGAATTGTGCTGCTGAAGCAAGTCCGTTTTTTGGCATTTTTACGACAGGGTCCCCCTTTACGACATTTTAGCAAAAAAATGTTCTCGTTAAATATGCATTTTCTTACATTTTCTTACATTTACGGGTTTAGTCGGGACTCCTGATGACGTTTTGAGACATCTCCTACAACTACAGCACCAGAATTGTGCTGCTGAAGCAAGTCCGTTTTTTGGCATTTTTACGACAGGGTCCCCCCTTATGACATTTTAGCAAAAAATGTTTTTCTTAAAAAATGCATTTTCTTACATTTTCTTACATTTACGGGTTTTATCAGGACTCCTGATGACGTTTTGAGACATCTCCTACAACTACAGCACCAGAATTGTGCTGCTGAAGCAAGTCCGTTTTTTGGAATTTTTACGACAGGGTCCCCCCTTACGACATTTTAGCAAAAAATGTTTTTCTTAAAAAATGCATTTTCTTACATTTACGGGTTTAGTCGGGACTCCTGATGACGTTTTGAGACATCTCCTACAACTACAGCACCAGAATTGTGCTGCTGAAGCAAGTCCGTTTTTTGGCATTTTTACGACAGGGTCCCCCCTTACGACATTTTAGCAAAAAATTTTTTTCGTTAAATATGCATTTTCTTACATTTACGGGTTTAGTCGGGACTCCTGATGACGTTTTGAGACATCTCCTACAACTACAGCACCAGAATTGTGCTGCTGAAGCAAGTCCGTTTTTTGGAATTTTTACGACATTTTAGCAAAAATTTTTTTTCGTAAAATATGCATTTTCTTACATTTTCTTACATTTACGGGTTTTGTCGGGACTCCTGATGACGTTTTGAGACATCTCCTACAACTACAGCACCAGAATTGTGCTGCTGAAGCAAGTCTGTTTTTTGGAATTTTTTTTAGTAAAAAAAAAGTTTTCCTAAAAAAAGCATTTTATGCCATTTTTAGGTTTTGTAGGGACTCCTGATGACGTTTTGAGACATCTCCTACAACTACAGCACCAGAATTGTGCTGCTGAAGCAAGTCTTTTTTTGGAATTTTTTTTAGTAAAAAAAAAGTTTTCCATAGAAAAGCATTTTATGCCATTTTTAGGTTTTGTAGGGACTCCTGATGACGTTTTGAGACATCTCCTACAACTACAGCACCAGAATTGTGCTGCTGAAGCAAGTCCGTTTTTTGGCATTTTTACGACAGGGTCCCCCCTTACGACATTTTAGCAAAAAATGTTTTTCTTAAAAAATGCATTTTCTTACATTTACGGGTTTAGTCGGGACTCCTGATGACGTTTTGAGACATCTCCTACAACTACAGCACCAGAATTGTGCTGCTGAAGCAAGTCCGTTTTTTGGAATTTTTACGACAGGGTCCCCCCTTACGACATTTTAGCAAAAAAAATGTTTCGTAAAATATGCATTTTCTTACATTTTCTTACATTTACGGGTTTTGTCGGGACTCCTGATGACGTTTTGAGACATCTCCTACAACTACAGCACCAGAATTGTGCTGCTGAAGCAAGTCCGTTTTTTGGCATTTTTACGACAGGGTCCCCCCTTACGACATTTTAGCAAAAAATGTTTTTCTTAAAAAATGCATTTTCTTACATTTACGGGTTTAGTCGGGACTCCTGATGACGTTTTGAGACATCTCCTACAACTACAGCACCAGAATTGTGCTGCTGAAGCAAGTCCGTTTTTTGGCATTTTTACGACAGGGTCCCCCCTTACGACATTTTAGCAAGAAATGTTTTTCGTAAAATATGCATTTTCTTACATTTACGGGTTTAGTCGGGACTCCTGATGACGTTTTGAGACATCTCCTACAACTACAGCACCAGAATTGTGCTGCTGAAGCAAGTCCGTTTTTTGGCATTTTTACGACATTTTAGCAAAAAATGTTTTTCTTAAAAAAATGCATTTTCTTACATTTTCTTACATTTACGGGTTTAGTCGGGACTCCTGATGACGTTTTGAGACATCTCCTACAACTACAGCACCAGAATTGTGCTGCTGAAGCAAGTCCGTTTTTTGGAATTTTTACGACAGGGTCCCTCCCCCCTTACGACATTTTAGCAAAAAATGTTTTTCTTAAAAAATGCATTTTCTTACATTTTCTTACATTTACGGGTTTAGTCGGGACTCCTGATGACGTTTTGAGACATCTCCTACAACTACAGCACCAGAATTGTGCTGCTGAAGCAAGTCCGTTTTTTGGCATTTTTACGACAGGGTCCCCCCTTACGACATTTTAGCAAAAAATGTTTTTCTTAAAAAATGCATTTTCTTACATTTTCTTACATTTACGGGTTTAGTCGGGACTCCTGATGACGTTTTGAGACATCTCCTACAACTACAGCACCAGAATTGTGCTGCTGAAGCAAGTCTGTTTTTTGGAATGTTTTTTAGAAAAAAAAATTTTTTCCAAAAAAAAGCATTTTATGCCATTTTTAGGTTTTGTAGGGACTCCTGATGACGTTTTGAGACATCTCCTACAACTACAGCACCAGAATTGTGCTGCTGAAGCAAGTCCGTTTTTTGGAATTTTTACGACAGGGTCCCCCCTTACGACATTTTAGCAAAAAATTTTTTTCGTAAAATATGCATTTTCTTACATTTTCTTACATTTACGGGTTTTGTCGGGACTCCTGATGACGTTTTGAGACATCTCCTACAACTACAGCACCAGAATTGTGCTGCTGAAGCAAGTCCGTTTTTTGGAATTTTTTTTAGTAAAAAAAAAGTTTTCACAAAAAAAGCATTTTATGCCATTTTTAGGTTTTGTAGGGACTCCTGATGACGTTTTGAGACATCTCCTACAACTACAGCACCAGAATTGTGCTGCTGAAGCAAGTCCGTTTTTTGGAATTTTTACGACAGGGTCCCCCCTTACGACATTTTAGCAAAAAATGTTTTTCTTAAAAAATGCATTTTCTTACATTTACGGGTTTAGTCGGGACTCCTGATGACGTTTTGAGACATCTCCTACAACTACAGCACCAGAATTGTGCTGCTGAAGCAAGTCCGTTTTTTGGCATTTTTACGACAGGGTCCCCCCTTACGACATTTTAGCAAAAAATGTTTTTCTTAAAAAATGCATTTTCTTACATTTACGGGTTTAGTCGGGACTCCTGATGACGTTTTGAGACATCTCCTACAACTACAGCACCAGAATTGTGCTGCTGAAGCAAGTCCGTTTTTTGGCATTTTTACGACAGGGTCCCCCCTTATGACATTTTAGCAAAAAATGTTTTTCTTAAAAAATGCATTTTCTTACATTTACGGGTTTTATCAGGACTCCTGATGACGTTTTGTGACATCTCCTACAACTACAGCACCAGAATTGTGCTGCTGAAGAAAGTCTATTTTTTGGAATTTTTTTTAGTAAAAAAAAGTTTTCACAAAAAAAGCATTTTATGCCATTTTTAGGTTTTGTAGGGACTCCTGATGACGTTTTGAGACATCTCCTACAACTACAGCACCAGAATTGTGCTGCTGAAGCAAGTCCGTTTTTTGGCATTTTTACGACAGGGTCCCCCCTTACGACACTTTAGCAAAAAATGTTTTTCTTAAAAAATGCATTTTCTTACATTTACGGGTTTAGTCGGGACTCCTGATGACGTTTTGAGACATCTCCTACAACTACAGCACCAGAATTGTGCTGCTGAAGCAAGTCCGTTTTTTGGAATTTTTACGACAGGGTCCCCCCTTACGACATTTTAGCAAAAAAAATGTTTCGTAAAATATGCATTTTCTTACATTTTCTTACATTTACGGGTTTTGTCGGGACTCCTGATGACGTTTTGAGACATCTCCTACAACTACAGCACCAGAATTGTGCTGCTGAAGCAAGTCCGTTTTTTGGAATTTTTACGACAGGGTCCCCCCTTACGACATTTTAGCAAAATTTTTTTTTCGTCAAATATGCATTTTCTTACATTTTCTTACATTTACGCGTTTAGTCGGGACTCCTGATGACGTTTTGAGACATCTCCTACAACTACAGCACCAGAATCGTGCTGCTGAAGAAAGTCCGTTTTTTGGAATTTTTAAGACAGGGTCCCCCCTTACGACATTTTAGCAAAAATTTTTTTTCGTAAAATATGCATTTTCTTACATTTTCTTACATTTACGGGTTTAGTCGGGACTCCTGATGACGTTTTGAGACATCTCCTACAACTAAAGCACCAGAATTGTGCTGCTGAAGCAAGTCTGTTTTTTGGAATTTTTTTTAGTAAAAAAAAAGTTTTCCTAAAAAAAGCATTTTATGCCATTTTTAGGTTTTGTAGGGACTCCTGATGACGTTTTGAGACATCTCCTACAACTACAGCACCAGAATCGTGCTGCTGAAGCAAGTCCGTTTTTTGGAATTTTTACGACAGGGTCCCCCCTTACGACATTTTAGCAAAAATTTTTTTTCGTAAAATATGCATTTTCTTACATTTTCTTACATTTACGGGTTTAGTCGGGACTCCTGATGACGTTTTGAGACATCTCCTACAACTACAGCACCAGAATTGTGCTGCTGAAGCAAGTCTGGTTTTTGGAATTTTTTTTAGTAAAAAAAAAGTTTTCCAAAAAAAAGCATTTTATGCCATTTTTAGGTTTTGTAGGGACTCCTGATGACGTTTTGAGACATCTCCTACAACTACAGCACCAGAATTGTGCTGCTGAAGCAAGTCCGTTTTTTGGAATTTTTACGACAGGGTCCCCCCTTACGACATTTTAGCAAAAAATGTTTTTCTTAAAAAATGCATTTTCTTACATTTTCTTACATTTACGGGTTTAGTCGGGACTCCTGATGACGTTTTGAGACATCTCCTACAACTACAGCACCAGAATCGTGCTGCTGAAGCAAGTCCGTTTTTTGGAATTTTTACGACAGGGTCCCCCCTTACGACATTTTAGCAAAAAATGTTTTTCTTAAAAAACGCATTTTCTTACATTTTCGGGTTTAGTCGGGACTCCTGATGACGTTTTGAGACATCTCCTAGAACTACAGCACCAGAATTGTGCTGCTGAAGCAAGTCTGTTTTTTGGAATTTTTTTTAGTAAAAAAAAAGTTTTCCTAAAAAAAACATTTTATGCCATTTTTAGGTTTTGTAGGGACTCCTGATGACGTTTTGAGACATCTCCTACAACTACAGCACCAGAATCGTGCTGCTGAAGCAAGTCCGTTTTTTGGAATTTTTACGACAGGGTCCCCCCTTACGACATTTTAGCAAAAAATTTTTTTCGTAAAATATGCATTTTCTTACATTTTCTTACATTTACGGGTTTAGTCGGGACTCCTGATGACGTTTTGAGACATCTCCTACAACTACAGCACCAGAATCGTGCTGCTGAAGCAAGTCCGTTTTTTGGAATTTTTACAACAGGGTCCCCCCTTACGACATTTTAGCAAAAAATGTTTTTCTTAAAAAATGCATTTTCTTACATTTTCTTACATTTACGGGTTTAGTCGGGACTCCTGATGACGTTTTGAGACATCTCCTACAACTACAGCACCAGAATTGTGCTGCTGAAGCAAGTCCGTTTTTTGGCATTTTTACGACAGGGTCCCCCTTTACGACATTTTAGCAAAAAAATGTTCTCGTTAAATATGCATTTTCTTACATTTTCTTACATTTACGGGTTTAGTCGGGACTCCTGATGACGTTTTGAGACATCTCCTACAACTACAGCACCAGAATTGTGCTGCTGAAGCAAGTCCGTTTTTTGGCATTTTTACGACAGGGTCCCCCCTTATGACATTTTAGCAAAAAATGTTTTTCTTAAAAAATGCATTTTCTTACATTTTCTTACATTTACGGGTTTTATCAGGACTCCTGATGACGTTTTGAGACATCTCCTACAACTACAGCACCAGAATTGTGCTGCTGAAGCAAGTCCGTTTTTTGGAATTTTTACGACAGGGTCCCCCCTTACGACATTTTAGCAAAAAATGTTTTTCTTAAAAAATGCATTTTCTTACATTTACGGGTTTAGTCGGGACTCCTGATGACGTTTTGAGACATCTCCTACAACTACAGCACCAGAATTGTGCTGCTGAAGCAAGTCCGTTTTTTGGCATTTTTACGACAGGGTCCCCCCTTACGACATTTTAGCAAAAATTTTTTTTCGTTAAATATGCATTTTCTTACATTTACGGGTTTAGTCGGGACTCCTGATGACGTTTTGAGACATCTCCTACAACTACAGCACCAGAATTGTGCTGCTGAAGCAAGTCCGTTTTTTGGAATTTTTACGACATTTTAGCAAAAATTTTTTTTCGTAAAATATGCATTTTCTTACATTTTCTTACATTTACGGGTTTTGTCGGGACTCCTGATGACGTTTTGAGACATCTCCTACAACTACAGCACCAGAATTGTGCTGCTGAAGCAAGTCTGTTTTTTGGAATTTTTTTTAGTAAAAAAAAAGTTTTCCTAAAAAAAGCATTTTATGCCATTTTTAGGTTTTGTAGGGACTCCTGATGACGTTTTGAGACATCTCCTACAACTACAGCACCAGAATTGTGCTGCTGAAGCAAGTCTTTTTTTGGAATTTTTTTTAGTAAAAAAAAAGTTTTCCATAGAAAAGCATTTTATGCCATTTTTAGGTTTTGTAGGGACTCCTGATGACGTTTTGAGACATCTCCTACAACTACAGCACCAGAATTGTGCTGCTGAAGCAAGTCCGTTTTTTGGCATTTTTACGACAGGGTCCCCCCTTACGACATTTTAGCAAAAAATGTTTTTCTTAAAAAATGCATTTTCTTACATTTTCTTACATTTACGGGTTTAGTCGGGACTCCTGATGACGTTTTGAGACATCTCCTACAACTACAGCACCAGAATTGTGCTGCTGAAGCAAGTCCGTTTTTTGGAATTTTTACGACAGGGTCCCCCCTTACGACATTTTAGCAAAATTTTTTTTTCGTAAAATATGCATTTTCTTACATTTTCTTACATTTACGGGTTTTGTCGGGACTCCTGATGACGTTTTGAGACATCTCCTACAACTACAGCACCAGAATTGTGCTGCTGAAGCAAGTCCGTTTTTTGGAATTTTTTTTAGTAAAAAAAAAGTTTTCACAAAAAAAGCATTTTATGCCATTTTTAGGTTTTGTAGGGACTCCTGATGACGTTTTGAGACATCTCCTACAACTCGAGCACCAGAATTGTGCTGCTGAAGCAAGTCCGTTTTTTGGAATTTTTACGACAGGGTCCCCCCTTACGACATTTTAGCAAAAAATGTTTTTCTTAAAAAATGCATTTTCTTACATTTACGGGTTTAGTCGGGACTCCTGATGACGTTTTGAGACATCTCCTACAACTACAGCACCAGAATTGTGCTGCTGAAGCAAGTCCGTTTTTTGGCATTTTTACGACAGGGTCCCCCCTTACGACATTTTAGCAAAAAATGTTTTTCTTAAAAAATGCATTTTCTTACATTTACGGGTTTAGTCGGGACTCCTGATGACGTTTTGAGACATCTCCTACAACTACAGCACCAGAATTGTGCTGCTGAAGCAAGTCCGTTTTTTGGCATTTTTACGACAGGGTCCCCCCTTATGACATTTTAGCAAAAAATGTTTTTCTTAAAAAATGCATTTTCTTACATTTTCTTACATTTACGGGTTTTATCAGGACTCCTGATGACGTTTTGTGACATCTCCTACAACTACAGCACCAGAATTGTGCTGCTGAAGAAAGTCTATTTTTTGGAATTTTTTTTAGTAAAAAAAAGTTTTCACAAAAAAAGCATTTTATGCCATTTTTAGGTTTTGTAGGGACTCCTGATGACGTTTTGAGACATCTCCTACAACTACAGCACCAGAATTGTGCTGCTGAAGCAAGTCCGTTTTTTGGCATTTTTACGACAGGGTCCCCCCTTACGACATTTTAGCAAAAAATGTTTTTCTTAAAAAATGCATTTTCTTACATTTACGGGTTTAGTCGGGACTCCTGATGACGTTTTGAGACATCTCCTACAACTACAGCACCAGAATTGTGCTGCTGAAGCAAGTCCGTTTTTTGGAATTTTTACGACAGGGTCCCCCCTTACGACATTTTAGCAAAAAAAATGTTTCGTAAAATATGCATTTTCTTACATTTTCTTACATTTACGGGTTTTGTCGGGACTCCTGATGACGTTTTGAGACATCTCCTACAACTACAGCACCAGAATTGTGCTGCTGAAGCAAGTCCGTTTTTTGGCATTTTTACGACAGGGTCCCCCCTTACGACATTTTAGCAAAAAATGTTTTTCTTAAAAAATGCATTTTCTTACATTTACGGGTTTAGTCGGGACTCCTGATGACGTTTTGAGACATCTCCTACAACTACAGCACCAGAATTGTGCTGCTGAAGCAAGTCCGTTTTTTGGAATTTTTACGACATGGTCCCCCCTTACGACATTTTAGCAAAAAAAATGTTTCGTAAAATATGCATTTTCTTACATTTTCTTACATTTACGGGTTTTGTCGGGACTCCTGATGACGTTTTGAGACATCTCCTACAACTACAGCACCAGAATTGTGCTGCTGAAGCAAGTCCGTTTTTTGGAATTTTTACGACAGGGTCCCCCCTTACGACATTTTAGCAAAAATGTTTTTTCGTAAAATATACATTTTCTTACATTTTCTTACATTTACGGGTTTAGTCGGGACTCCTGATGACGTTTTGAGACATCTCCTACAACTACAGCACCAGAATCGTGCTGCTGAAGCAAGTCCGTTTTTTGGCATTTTTACGACAGGGTCCCCCCTTACGACATTTTAGCAAAAATTTTTTTTCGTAAAATATGCATTTTCTTACATTTTCTTACATTTTCTTACATTTACGCGTTTAGTCGGGACTCCTGATGACGTTTTGAGACATCTCCTACAACTACAGCACCAGAATCGTGCTGCTGAAGAAAGTCCGTTTTTTGGAATTTTTACGACAGGGTCCCCCCTTACGACATTTTAGCAAAAATTTTTTTTCGTAAAATATGCATTTTCTTACATTTTCTTACATTTACGGGTTTAGTCGGGACTCCTGATGACGTTTTGAGACATCTCCTACAACTACAGCACCAGAATTGTGCTGCTGAAGCAAGTCTGTTTTTTGGAATTTTTTTTAGTAAAAAAAAAGTTTTCCTAAAAAAAGCATTTTATGCCATTTTTAGGTTTTGTAGGGACTCCTGATGACGTTTTGAGACATCTCCTACAACTACAGCACCAGAATCGTGCTGCTGAAGCAAGTCCGTTTTTTGGAATTTTTACGACAGGGTCCCCCCTTACGACATTTTAGCAAAAATTTTTTTTCGTAAAATATGCATTTTCTTACATTTACGGGTTTTGTCGGGACTCCTGATGACGTTTTGAGACATCTCCTACAACTACAGCACCAGAATTGTGCTGCTGAAGCAAGTCTGTTTTTTGGAATTTTTTTTAGTAAAAAAAAAGTTTTCCTAAAAAAAGCATTTTATGCCATTTTTAGGTTTTGTAGGGACTCCTGATGACGTTTTGAGACATCTCCTACAACTACAGCACCAGAATTGTGCTGCTGAAGCAAGTCCGTTTTTTGGAATTTTTACGACAGGGTCCCCCCTTACGACATTTTAGCAAAAAATGTTTTTCTTAAAAAATGCATTTTCTTACATTTTCTTACATTTACGGGTTTAGTCGGGACTCCTGATGACGTTTTGAGACATCTCCTACAACTACAGCACCAGAATTGTGCTGCTGAAGCAAGTCTGGTTTTTGGAATTTTTTTTAGTAAAAAAAAAGTTTTCCAAAAAAAAGCATTTTATGCCATTTTTAGGTTTTGTAGGGACTCCTGATGACGTTTTGAGACATCTCCTACAACTACAGCACCAGAATTGTGCTGCTGAAGCAAGTCTGTTTTTTGGAATTTTTTTTAGTAAAAAAAAAGTTTTCCTAAAAAAAACATTTTATGCCATTTTTAGGTTTTGTAGGGACTCCTGATGACGTTTTGAGACATCTCCTACAACTACAGCAGCAGAATTGTGCTGCTGAAGCAAGTCCGTTTTTTGGAATTTTTACGACATGGTCCCCCCTTACGACATTTTAGCAAAAAATGTTTTTTTTAAAAAATGCATTCTTACATTTTCTTACATTTACGGGTTTAGTCGGGACTCCTGATGACGTTTTGAGACATCTCCTACAACTACAGCACCAGAATCGTGCTGCTGAAGCAAGTCCGTTTTTTGGAATTTTTACGACAGGGTCCCCCCTTACGACATTTTAGCAAAAAATGTTTTTCTTAAAAAATGCATTTTCTTACATTTTCTTACATTTACGGGTTTAGTCGGGACTCCTGATGACGTTTTGAGACATCTCCTACAACTACAGCACCAGAATTGTGCTGCTGAAGCAAGTCCGTTTTTTGGCATTTTTACGACAGGGTCCCCCTTTACGACATTTTAGCAAAAAAATGTTCTCGTTAAATATGCATTTTCTTACATTTTCTTACATTTACGGGTTTAGTCGGGACTCCTGATGACGTTTTGAGACATCTCCTACAACTACAGCACCAGAATTGTGCTGCTGAAGCAAGTCCGTTTTTTGGCATTTTTACGACAGGGTCCCCCCTTACGACATTTTAGCAAAAAATGTTTTTCTTAAAAAATGCATTTTCTTACATTTACGGGTTTAGTCGGGACTCCTGATGACGTTTTGAGACATCTCCTACAACTACAGCACCAGAATTGTGCTGCTGAAGCAAGTCCGTTTTTTGGAATTTTTACGACAGGGTCCCCCCTTACGACATTTTAGCAAAAAAAATGTTTCGTAAAATATGCATTTTCTTACATTTTCTTACATTTACGGGTTTTGTCGGGACTCCTGATGACGTTTTGAGACATCTCCTACAACTACAGCACCAGAATTGTGCTGCTGAAGCAAGTCCGTTTTTTGGCATTTTTACGACAGGGTCCCCCCTTACGACATTTTAGCAAAAAATGTTTTTCTTAAAAAATGCATTTTCTTACATTTACGGGTTTAGTCGGGACTCCTGATGACGTTTTGAGACATCTCCTACAACTACAGCACCAGAATTGTGCTGCTGAAGCAAGTCCGTTTTTTGGAATTTTTACGACATGGTCCCCCCTTACGACATTTTAGCAAAAAAAATGTTTCGTAAAATATGCATTTTCTTACATTTTCTTACATTTACGGGTTTTGTCGGGACTCCTGATGACGTTTTGAGACATCTCCTACAACTACAGCACCAGAATTGTGCTGCTGAAGCAAGTCCGTTTTTTGGAATTTTTACGACAGGGTCCCCCCTTACGACATTTTAGCAAAAATGTTTTTTCGTAAAATATACATTTTCTTACATTTTCTTACATTTACGGGTTTAGTCGGGACTCCTGATGACGTTTTGAGACATCTCCTACAACTACAGCACCAGAATCGTGCTGCTGAAGCAAGTCCGTTTTTTGGCATTTTTACGACAGGGTCCCCCCTTACGACATTTTAGCAAAAATTTTTTTTCGTAAAATATGCATTTTCTTACATTTTCTTACATTTTCTTACATTTACGCGTTTAGTCGGGACTCCTGATGACGTTTTGAGACATCTCCTACAACTACAGCACCAGAATCGTGCTGCTGAAGAAAGTCCGTTTTTTGGAATTTTTACGACAGGGTCCCCCCTTACGACATTTTAGCAAAAATTTTTTTTCGTAAAATATGCATTTTCTTACATTTTCTTACATTTACGGGTTTAGTCGGGACTCCTGATGACGTTTTGAGACATCTCCTACAACTACAGCACCAGAATTGTGCTGCTGAAGCAAGTCTGTTTTTTGGAATTTTTTTTAGTAAAAAAAAAGTTTTCCTAAAAAAAGCATTTTATGCCATTTTTAGGTTTTGTAGGGACTCCTGATGACGTTTTGAGACATCTCCTACAACTACAGCACCAGAATCGTGCTGCTGAAGCAAGTCCGTTTTTTGGAATTTTTACGACAGGGTCCCCCCTTACGACATTTTAGCAAAAATTTTTTTTCGTAAAATATGCATTTTCTTACATTTTCTTACATTTACGGGTTTAGTCGGGACTCCTGATGACGTTTTGAGACATCTCCTACAACTACAGCACCAGAATTGTGCTGCTGAAGCAAGTCCGTTTTTTGGAATTTTTACGACAGGGTCCCCCCCTTACGACATTTTAGCAAAATTTTTTTTTCGTAAAATATGCATTTTCTTACATTTACGGGTTTTGTCGGGACTCCTGATGACGTTTTGAGACATCTCCTACAACTACAGCACCAGAATTGTGCTGCTGAAGCAAGTCTGTTTTTTGGAATTTTTTTTAGTAAAAAAAAAGTTTTCCTAAAAAAAGCATTTTATGCCATTTTTAGGTTTTGTAGGGACTCCTGATGACGTTTTGAGACATCTCCTACAACTACAGCACCAGAATTGTGCTGCTGAAGCAAGTCTTTTTTTGGAATTTTTTTTAGTAAAAAAAAAGTTTTCCATAGAAAAGCATTTTATGCCATTTTTAGGTTTTGTAGGGACTCCTGATGACGTTTTGAGACATCTCCTACAACTACAGCACCAGAATTGTGCTGCTGAAGCAAGTCCGTTTTTTGGCATTTTTACGACAGGGTCCCCCCTTACGACATTTTAGCAAAAAATGTTTTTCTTAAAAAATGCATTTTCTTACATTTACGGGTTTAGTCGGGACTCCTGATGACGTTTTGAGACATCTCCTACAACTACAGCACCAGAATTGTGCTGCTGAAGCAAGTCCGTTTTTTGGAATTTTTACGACAGGGTCCCCCCTTACGACATTTTAGCAAAAAAAATGTTTCGTAAAATATGCATTTTCTTACATTTTCTTACATTTACGGGTTTTGTCGGGACTCCTGATGACGTTTTGAGACATCTCCTACAACTACAGCACCAGAATTGTGCTGCTGAAGCAAGTCCGTTTTTTGGCATTTTTACGACAGGGTCCCCCCTTACGACATTTTAGCAAAAAATGTTTTTCTTAAAAAATGCATTTTCTTACATTTACGGGTTTAGTCGGGACTCCTGATGACGTTTTGAGACATCTCCTACAACTACAGCACCAGAATTGTGCTGCTGAAGCAAGTCCGTTTTTTGGCATTTTTACGACAGGGTCCCCCCTTACGACATTTTAGCAAGAAATGTTTTTCGTAAAATATGCATTTTCTTACATTTACGGGTTTAGTCGGGACTCCTGATGACGTTTTGAGACATCTCCTACAACTACAGCACCAGAATTGTGCTGCTGAAGCAAGTCCGTTTTTTGGCATTTTTACGACATTTTAGCAAAAAATGTTTTTCTTAAAAAAATGCATTTTCTTACATTTTCTTACATTTACGGGTTTAGTCGGGACTCCTGATGACGTTTTGAGACATCTCCTACAACTACAGCACCAGAATTGTGCTGCTGAAGCAAGTCCGTTTTTTGGAATTTTTACGACAGGGTCCCTCCCCCCTTACGACATTTTAGCAAAAAATGTTTTTCTTAAAAAATGCATTTTCTTACATTTTCTTACATTTACGGGTTTAGTCGGGACTCCTGATGACGTTTTGAGACATCTCCTACAACTACAGCACCAGAATTGTGCTGCTGAAGCAAGTCCGTTTTTTGGCATTTTTACGACAGGGTCCCCCCTTACGACATTTTAGCAAAAAATGTTTTTCTTAAAAAATGCATTTTCTTACATTTTCTTACATTTACGGGTTTAGTCGGGACTCCTGATGACGTTTTGAGACATCTCCTACAACTACAGCACCAGAATTGTGCTGCTGAAGCAAGTCTGTTTTTTGGAATGTTTTTTAGAAAAAAAAATTTTTTCCAAAAAAAAGCATTTTATGCCATTTTTAGGTTTTGTAGGGACTCCTGATGACGTTTTGAGACATCTCCTACAACTACAGCACCAGAATTGTGCTGCTGAAGCAAGTCCGTTTTTTGGAATTTTTACGACAGGGTCCCCCCTTACGACATTTTAGCAAAAATTTTTTTTCGTAAAATATGCATTTTCTTACATTTTCTTACATTTACGGGTTTTGTCGGGACTCCTGATGACGTTTTGAGACATCTCCTACAACTACAGCACCAGAATTGTGCTGCTGAAGCAAGTCCGTTTTTTGGAATTTTTTTTAGTAAAAAAAAAGTTTTCACAAAAAAAGCATTTTATGCCATTTTTAGGTTTTGTAGGGACTCCTGATGACGTTTTGAGACATCTCCTACAACTACAGCACCAGAATTGTGCTGCTGAAGCAAGTCCGTTTTTTGGAATTTTTACGACAGGGTCCCCCCTTACGACATTTTAGCAAAAAATGTTTTTCTTAAAAAATGCATTTTCTTACATTTACGGGTTTAGTCGGGACTCCTGATGACGTTTTGAGACATCTCCTACAACTACAGCACCAGAATTGTGCTGCTGAAGCAAGTCCGTTTTTTGGCATTTTTACGACAGGGTCCCCCCTTACGACATTTTAGCAAAAAATGTTTTTCTTAAAAAATGCATTTTCTTACATTTACGGGTTTAGTCGGGACTCCTGATGACGTTTTGAGACATCTCCTACAACTACAGCACCAGAATTGTGCTGCTGAAGCAAGTCCGTTTTTTGGCATTTTTACGACAGGGTCCCCCCTTATGACATTTTAGCAAAAAATGTTTTTCTTAAAAAATGCATTTTCTTACATTTACGGGTTTTATCAGGACTCCTGATGACGTTTTGTGACATCTCCTACAACTACAGCACCAGAATTGTGCTGCTGAAGAAAGTCTATTTTTTGGAATTTTTTTTAGTAAAAAAAAGTTTTCACAAAAAAAGCATTTTATGCCATTTTTAGGTTTTGTAGGGACTCCTGATGACGTTTTGAGACATCTCCTACAACTACAGCACCAGAATTGTGCTGCTGAAGCAAGTCCGTTTTTTGGAATTTTTACGACAGGGTCCCCCCTTACGACATTTTAGCAAAAAAAATGTTTCGTAAAATATGCATTTTCTTACATTTTCTTACATTTACGGGTTTTGTCGGGACTCCTGATGACGTTTTGAGACATCTCCTACAACTACAGCACCAGAATTGTGCTGCTGAAGCAAGTCCGTTTTTTGGAATTTTTACGACAGGGTCTCCCCCCTTACGACATTTTAGCAAAATTTTTTTTTCGTCAAATATGCATTTTCTTACATTTTCTTACATTTACGCGTTTAGTCGGGACTCCTGATGACGTTTTGAGACATCTCCTACAACTACAGCACCAGAATCGTGCTGCTGAAGAAAGTCCGTTTTTTGGAATTTTTAAGACAGGGTCCCCCCTTACGACATTTTAGCAAAAATTTTTTTTCGTAAAATATGCATTTTCTTACATTTTCTTACATTTACGGGTTTAGTCGGGACTCCTGATGACGTTTTGAGACATCTCCTACAACTAAAGCACCAGAATTGTGCTGCTGAAGCAAGTCTGTTTTTTGGAATTTTTTTTAGTAAAAAAAAAGTTTTCCTAAAAAAAGCATTTTATGCCATTTTTAGGTTTTGTAGGGACTCCTGATGACGTTTTGAGACATCTCCTACAACTACAGCACCAGAATCGTGCTGCTGAAGCAAGTCCGTTTTTTGGAATTTTTACGACAGGGTCCCCCCTTACGACATTTTAGCAAAAATTTTTTTTCGTAAAATATGCATTTTCTTACATTTTCTTACATTTACGGGTTTAGTCGGGACTCCTGATGACGTTTTGAGACATCTCCTACAACTACAGCACCAGAATTGTGCTGCTGAAGCAAGTCTGGTTTTTGGAATTTTTTTTAGTAAAAAAAAAGTTTTCCAAAAAAAAGCATTTTATGCCATTTTTAGGTTTTGTAGGGACTCCTGATGACGTTTTGAGACATCTCCTACAACTACAGCACCAGAATTGTGCTGCTGAAGCAAGTCCGTTTTTTGGAATTTTTACGACAGGGTCCCCCCTTACGACATTTTAGCAAAAAATGTTTTTCTTAAAAAATGCATTTTCTTACATTTTCTTACATTTACGGGTTTAGTCGGGACTCCTGATGACGTTTTGAGACATCTCCTACAACTACAGCACCAGAATCGTGCTGCTGAAGCAAGTCCGTTTTTTGGAATTTTTACGACAGGGTCCCCCCTTACGACATTTAAGCAAAAAAACTTTTTCGTAAAATATGCATTTTCTTACATTTTCTTACATTTACGGGTTTAGTCGGGACTCCTGATGACGTTTTGAGACATCTCCTACAACTACAGCACCAAAATTGTGCTGCTGAAGCAAGTCCGTTTTTTGGAATTTTTACGACAGGGTCCCCCCTTACGACATTTTAGCAAAAAATGTTTTTCTTAAAAAACGCATTTTCTTACATTTTCGGGTTTAGTCGGGACTCCTGATGACGTTTTGAGACATCTCCTAGAACTACAGCACCAGAATTGTGCTGCTGAAGCAAGTCTGTTTTTTGGAATTTTTTTTAGTAAAAAAAAAGTTTTCCTAAAAAAAACATTTTATGCCATTTTTAGGTTTTGTAGGGACTCCTGATGACGTTTTGAGACATCTCCTACAACTACAGCACCAGAATCGTGCTGCTGAAGCAAGTCCGTTTTTTGGAATTTTACGACAGGGTCCCCCCTTACGACATTTTAGCAAAAAATGTTTTTCTTAAAAAATGCATTCTTACATTTTCTTACATTTACGGGTTTAGTCGGGACTCCTGATGACGTTTTGAGACATCTCCTACAACTACAGCACCAGAATCGTGCTGCTGAAGCAAGTCCGTTTTTTGGAATTTTTACAACAGGGTCCCCCCTTACGACATTTTAGCAAAAAATTTTTTTCTTAAAAAATGCATTTTCTTACATTTTCTTACATTTACGGGTTTAGTCGGGACTCCTGATGACGTTTTGAGACATCTCCTACAACTACAGCACCAGAATTGTGCTGCTGAAGCAAGTCCGTTTTTTGGCATTTTTACGACAGGGTCCCCCTTTACGACATTTTAGCAAAAAAATGTTCTCGTTAAATATGCATTTTCTTACATTTTCTTACATTTACGGGTTTAGTCGGGACTCCTGATGACGTTTTGAGACATCTCCTACAACTACAGCACCAGAATTGTGCTGCTGAAGCAAGTCCGTTTTTTGGCATTTTTACGACAGGGTCCCCCCTTATGACATTTTAGCAAAAAATGTTTTTCTTAAAAAATGCATTTTCTTACATTTTCTTACATTTACGGGTTTTATCAGGACTCCTGATGACGTTTTGAGACATCTCCTACAACTACAGCACCAGAATTGTGCTGCTGAAGCAAGTCCGTTTTTTGGAATTTTTACGACAGGGTCCCCCCTTACGACATTTTAGCAAAAAATGTTTTTCTTAAAAAATGCATTTTCTTACATTTACGGGTTTAGTCGGGACTCCTGATGACGTTTTGAGACATCTCCTACAACTACAGCACCAGAATTGTGCTGCTGAAGCAAGTCCGTTTTTTGGCATTTTTACGACAGGGTCCCCCCTTACGACATTTTAGCAAAAATTTTTTTTCGTTAAATATGCATTTTCTTACATTTACGGGTTTAGTCGGGACTCCTGATGACGTTTTGAGACATCTCCTACAACTACAGCACCAGAATTGTGCTGCTGAAGCAAGTCCGTTTTTTGGAATTTTTACGACATTTTAGCAAAAAATTTTTTTCGTAAAATATGCATTTTCTTACATTTTCTTACATTTACGGGTTTTGTCGGGACTCCTGATGACGTTTTGAGACATCTCCTACAACTACAGCACCAGAATTGTGCTGCTGAAGCAAGTCTGTTTTTTGGAATTTTTTTTAGTAAAAAAAAAGTTTTCCTAAAAAAAGCATTTTATGCCATTTTTAGGTTTTGTAGGGACTCCTGATGACGTTTTGAGACATCTCCTACAACTACAGCACCAGAATTGTGCTGCTGAAGCAAGTCTTTTTTTGGAATTTTTTTTAGTAAAAAAAAAGTTTTCCATAGAAAAGCATTTTATGCCATTTTTAGGTTTTGTAGGGACTCCTGATGACGTTTTGAGACATCTCCTACAACTACAGCACCAGAATTGTGCTGCTGAAGCAAGTCCGTTTTTTGGCATTTTTACGACAGGGTCCCCCCTTACGACATTTTAGCAAAAAATGTTTTTCTTAAAAAATGCATTTTCTTACATTTTCTTACATTTACGGGTTTAGTCGGGACTCCTGATGACGTTTTGAGACATCTCCTACAACTACAGCACCAGAATTGTGCTGCTGAAGCAAGTCCGTTTTTTGGAATTTTTACAACAGGGTCCCCCCTTACGACATTTTAGCAAAATTTTTTTTTCGTAAAATATGCATTTTCTTACATTTTCTTACATTTACGGGTTTTGTCGGGACTCCTGATGACGTTTTGAGACATCTCCTACAACTACAGCACCAGAATTGTGCTGCTGAAGCAAGTCCGTTTTTTGGAATTTTTTTTAGTAAAAAAAAAGTTTTCACAAAAAAAGCATTTTATGCCATTTTTAGGTTTTGTAGGGACTCCTGATGACGTTTTGAGACATCTCCTACAACTCGAGCACCAGAATTGTGCTGCTGAAGCAAGTCCGTTTTTTGGAATTTTTACGACAGGGTCCCCCCTTACGACATTTTAGCAAAAAATGTTTTTCTTAAAAAATGCATTTTCTTACATTTACGGGTTTAGTCGGGACTCCTGATGACGTTTTGAGACATCTCCTACAACTACAGCACCAGAATTGTGCTGCTGAAGCAAGTCCGTTTTTTGGCATTTTTACGACAGGGTCCCCCCTTACGACATTTTAGCAAAAAATGTTTTTCTTAAAAAATGCATTTTCTTACATTTACGGGTTTAGTCGGGACTCCTGATGACGTTTTGAGACATCTCCTACAACTACAGCACCAGAATTGTGCTGCTGAAGCAAGTCCGTTTTTTGGAATTTTTACGACATTTTAGCAAAAAATTTTTTTCGTAAAATATGCATTTTCTTACATTTTCTTACATTTACGGGTTTTGTCGGGACTCCTGATGACGTTTTGAGACATCTCCTACAACTACAGCACCAGAATTGTGCTGCTGAAGCAAGTCTGTTTTTTGGAATTTTTTTTAGTAAAAAAAAAGTTTTCCTAAAAAAAGCATTTTATGCCATTTTTAGGTTTTGTAGGGACTCCTGATGACGTTTTGAGACATCTCCTACAACTACAGCACCAGAATTGTGCTGCTGAAGCAAGTCTTTTTTTGGAATTTTTTTTAGTAAAAAAAAAGTTTTCCATAGAAAAGCATTTTATGCCATTTTTAGGTTTTGTAGGGACTCCTGATGACGTTTTGAGACATCTCCTACAACTACAGCACCAGAATTGTGCTGCTGAAGCAAGTCCGTTTTTTGGCATTTTTACGACAGGGTCCCCCCTTACGACATTTTAGCAAAAAATGTTTTTCTTAAAAAATGCATTTTCTTACATTTTCTTACATTTACGGGTTTAGTCGGGACTCCTGATGACGTTTTGAGACATCTCCTACAACTACAGCACCAGAATTGTGCTGCTGAAGCAAGTCCGTTTTTTGGAATTTTTACAACAGGGTCCCCCCTTACGACATTTTAGCAAAATTTTTTTTTCGTAAAATATGCATTTTCTTACATTTTCTTACATTTACGGGTTTTGTCGGGACTCCTGATGACGTTTTGAGACATCTCCTACAACTACAGCACCAGAATTGTGCTGCTGAAGCAAGTCCGTTTTTTGGAATTTTTTTTAGTAAAAAAAAAGTTTTCACAAAAAAAGCATTTTATGCCATTTTTAGGTTTTGTAGGGACTCCTGATGACGTTTTGAGACATCTCCTACAACTCGAGCACCAGAATTGTGCTGCTGAAGCAAGTCCGTTTTTTGGAATTTTTACGACAGGGTCCCCCCTTACGACATTTTAGCAAAAAATGTTTTTCTTAAAAAATGCATTTTCTTACATTTACGGGTTTAGTCGGGACTCCTGATGACGTTTTGAGACATCTCCTACAACTACAGCACCAGAATTGTGCTGCTGAAGCAAGTCCGTTTTTTGGCATTTTTACGACAGGGTCCCCCCTTACGACATTTTAGCAAAAAATGTTTTTCTTAAAAAATGCATTTTCTTACATTTACGGGTTTAGTCGGGACTCCTGATGACGTTTTGAGACATCTCCTACAACTACAGCACCAGAATTGTGCTGCTGAAGCAAGTCCGTTTTTTGGCATTTTTACGACAGGGTCCCCCCTTATGACATTTTAGCAAAAAATGTTTTTCTTAAAAAATGCATTTTCTTACATTTTCTTACATTTACGGGTTTTATCAGGACTCCTGATGACGTTTTGTGACATCTCCTACAACTACAGCACCAGAATTGTGCTGCTGAAGAAAGTCTATTTTTTGGAATTTTTTTTAGTAAAAAAAAGTTTTCACAAAAAAAGCATTTTATGCCATTTTTAGGTTTTGTAGGGACTCCTGATGACGTTTTGAGACATCTCCTACAACTACAGCACCAGAATTGTGCTGCTGAAGCAAGTCCGTTTTTTGGCATTTTTACGACAGGGTCCCCCCTTACGACATTTTAGCAAAAAATGTTTTTCTTAAAAAATGCATTTTCTTACATTTACGGGTTTAGTCGGGACTCCTGATGACGTTTTGAGACATCTCCTACAACTACAGCACCAGAATTGTGCTGCTGAAGCAAGTCCGTTTTTTGGAATTTTTACGACAGGGTCCCCCCTTACGACATTTTAGCAAAAAAAATGTTTCGTAAAATATGCATTTTCTTACATTTTCTTACATTTACGGGTTTTGTCGGGACTCCTGATGACGTTTTGAGACATCTCCTACAACTACAGCACCAGAATTGTGCTGCTGAAGCAAGTCCGTTTTTTGGCATTTTTACGACAGGGTCCCCCCTTACGACATTTTAGCAAAAAATGTTTTTCTTAAAAAATGCATTTTCTTACATTTACGGGTTTAGTCGGGACTCCTGATGACGTTTTGAGACATCTCCTACAACTACAGCACCAGAATTGTGCTGCTGAAGCAAGTCCGTTTTTTGGAATTTTTACGACATGGTCCCCCCTTACGACATTTTAGCAAAAAAAATGTTTCGTAAAATATGCATTTTCTTACATTTTCTTACATTTACGGGTTTTGTCGGGACTCCTGATGACGTTTTGAGACATCTCCTACAACTACAGCACCAGAATTGTGCTGCTGAAGCAAGTCCGTTTTTTGGAATTTTTACGACAGGGTCCCCCCTTACGACATTTTAGCAAAAATGTTTTTTCGTAAAATATACATTTTCTTACATTTTCTTACATTTACGGGTTTAGTCGGGACTCCTGATGACGTTTTGAGACATCTCCTACAACTACAGCACCAGAATCGTGCTGCTGAAGCAAGTCCGTTTTTTGGCATTTTTACGACAGGGTCCCCCCTTACGACATTTTAGCAAAAAATTTTTTTCGTAAAATATGCATTTTCTTACATTTTCTTACATTTTCTTACATTTACGCGTTTAGTCGGGACTCCTGATGACGTTTTGAGACATCTCCTACAACTACAGCACCAGAATCGTGCTGCTGAAGAAAGTCCGTTTTTTGGAATTTTTACGACAGGGTCCCCCCTTACGACATTTTAGCAAAAATTTTTTTTCGTAAAATATGCATTTTCTTACATTTTCTTACATTTACGGGTTTAGTCGGGACTCCTGATGACGTTTTGAGACATCTCCTACAACTACAGCACCAGAATTGTGCTGCTGAAGCAAGTCTGTTTTTTGGAATTTTTTTTAGTAAAAAAAAAGTTTTCCTAAAAAAAGCATTTTATGCCATTTTTAGGTTTTGTAGGGACTCCTGATGACGTTTTGAGACATCTCCTACAACTACAGCACCAGAATCGTGCTGCTGAAGCAAGTCCGTTTTTTGGAATTTTTACGACAGGGTCCCCCCTTACGACATTTTAGCAAAAATTTTTTTTCGTAAAATATGCATTTTCTTACATTTTCTTACATTTACGGGTTTAGTCGGGACTCCTGATGACGTTTTGAGACATCTCCTACAACTACAGCACCAGAATTGTGCTGCTGAAGCAAGTCCGTTTTTTGGAATTTTTACGACAGGGTCCCCCCCTTACGACATTTTAGCAAAATTTTTTTTTCGTAAAATATGCATTTTCTTACATTTACGGGTTTTGTCGGGACTCCTGATGACGTTTTGAGACATCTCCTACAACTACAGCACCAGAATTGTGCTGCTGAAGCAAGTCTGTTTTTTGGAATTTTTTTTAGTAAAAAAAAAGTTTTCCTAAAAAAAGCATTTTATGCCATTTTTAGGTTTTGTAGGGACTCCTGATGACGTTTTGAGACATCTCCTACAACTACAGCACCAGAATTGTGCTGCTGAAGCAAGTCCGTTTTTTGGAATTTTTACGACAGGGTCCCCCCTTACGACATTTTAGCAAAAAATGTTTTTCTTAAAAAATGCATTTTCTTACATTTTCTTACATTTACGGGTTTAGTCGGGACTCCTGATGACGTTTTGAGACATCTCCTACAACTACAGCACCAGAATTGTGCTGCTGAAGCAAGTCTGGTTTTTGGAATTTTTTTTAGTAAAAAAAAAGTTTTCCAAAAAAAAGCATTTTATGCCATTTTTAGGTTTTGTAGGGACTCCTGATGACGTTTTGAGACATCTCCTACAACTACAGCACCAGAATTGTGCTGCTGAAGCAAGTCTGTTTTTTGGAATTTTTTTTAGTAAAAAAAAAGTTTTCCTAAAAAAAACATTTTATGCCATTTTTAGGTTTTGTAGGGACTCCTGATGACGTTTTGAGACATCTCCTACAACTACAGCAGCAGAATTGTGCTGCTGAAGCAAGTCCGTTTTTTGGAATTTTTACGACATGGTCCCCCCTTACGACATTTTAGCAAAAAATGTTTTTTTTAAAAAATGCATTCTTACATTTTCTTACATTTACGGGTTTAGTCGGGACTCCTGATGACGTTTTGAGACATCTCCTACAACTACAGCACCAGAATCGTGCTGCTGAAGCAAGTCCGTTTTTTGGAATTTTTACGACAGGGTCCCCCCTTACGACATTTTAGCAAAAAATGTTTTTCTTAAAAAATGCATTTTCTTACATTTTCTTACATTTACGGGTTTAGTCGGGACTCCTGATGACGTTTTGAGACATCTCCTACAACTACAGCACCAGAATTGTGCTGCTGAAGCAAGTCCGTTTTTTGGCATTTTTACGACAGGGTCCCCCTTTACGACATTTTAGCAAAAAAATGTTCTCGTTAAATATGCATTTTCTTACATTTTCTTACATTTACGGGTTTAGTCGGGACTCCTGATGACGTTTTGAGACATCTCCTACAACTACAGCACCAGAATTGTGCTGCTGAAGCAAGTCCGTTTTTTGGCATTTTTACGACAGGGTCCCCCCTTACGACATTTTAGCAAAAAATGTTTTTCTTAAAAAATGCATTTTCTTACATTTACGGGTTTAGTCGGGACTCCTGATGACGTTTTGAGACATCTCCTACAACTACAGCACCAGAATTGTGCTGCTGAAGCAAGTCCGTTTTTTGGAATTTTTACGACAGGGTCCCCCCTTACGACATTTTAGCAAAAAAAATGTTTCGTAAAATATGCATTTTCTTACATTTTCTTACATTTACGGGTTTTGTCGGGACTCCTGATGACGTTTTGAGACATCTCCTACAACTACAGCACCAGAATTGTGCTGCTGAAGCAAGTCCGTTTTTTGGCATTTTTACGACAGGGTCCCCCCTTACGACATTTTAGCAAAAAATGTTTTTCTTAAAAAATGCATTTTCTTACATTTACGGGTTTAGTCGGGACTCCTGATGACGTTTTGAGACATCTCCTACAACTACAGCACCAGAATTGTGCTGCTGAAGCAAGTCCGTTTTTTGGAATTTTTACGACATGGTCCCCCCTTACGACATTTTAGCAAAAAAAATGTTTCGTAAAATATGCATTTTCTTACATTTTCTTACATTTACGGGTTTTGTCGGGACTCCTGATGACGTTTTGAGACATCTCCTACAACTACAGCACCAGAATTGTGCTGCTGAAGCAAGTCCGTTTTTTGGAATTTTTACGACAGGGTCCCCCCTTACGACATTTTAGCAAAAATGTTTTTTCGTAAAATATACATTTTCTTACATTTTCTTACATTTACGGGTTTAGTCGGGACTCCTGATGACGTTTTGAGACATCTCCTACAACTACAGCACCAGAATCGTGCTGCTGAAGCAAGTCCGTTTTTTGGCATTTTTACGACAGGGTCCCCCCTTACGACATTTTAGCAAAAATTTTTTTTCGTAAAATATGCATTTTCTTACATTTTCTTACATTTTCTTACATTTACGCGTTTAGTCGGGACTCCTGATGACGTTTTGAGACATCTCCTACAACTACAGCACCAGAATCGTGCTGCTGAAGAAAGTCCGTTTTTTGGAATTTTTACGACAGGGTCCCCCCTTACGACATTTTAGCAAAAATTTTTTTTCGTAAAATATGCATTTTCTTACATTTTCTTACATTTACGGGTTTAGTCGGGACTCCTGATGACGTTTTGAGACATCTCCTACAACTACAGCACCAGAATTGTGCTGCTGAAGCAAGTCTGTTTTTTGGAATTTTTTTTAGTAAAAAAAAAGTTTTCCTAAAAAAAACATTTTATGCCATTTTTAGGTTTTGTAGGGACTCCTGATGACGTTTTGAGACATCTCCTACAACTACAGCAGCAGAATTGTGCTGCTGAAGCAAGTCCGTTTTTTGGAATTTTTACGACATGGTCCCCCCTTACGACATTTTAGCAAAAAATGTTTTTTTTAAAAAATGCATTCTTACATTTTCTTACATTTACGGGTTTAGTCGGGACTCCTGATGACGTTTTGAGACATCTCCTACAACTACAGCACCAGAATCGTGCTGCTGAAGCAAGTCCGTTTTTTGGAATTTTTACGACAAGGTCCCCCCTTACGACATTTTAGCAAAAAATGTTTTTCTTAAAAAATGCATTTTCTTACATTTTCTTACATTTACGGGTTTAGTCGGGACTCCTGATGACGTTTTGAGACATCTCCTACAACTACAGCACCAGAATTGTGCTGCTGAAGCAAGTCCGTTTTTTGGCATTTTTACGACAGGGTCCCCCTTTACGACATTTTAGCAAAAAAATGTTCTCGTTAAATATGCATTTTCTTACATTTTCTTACATTTACGGGTTTAGTCGGGACTCCTGATGACGTTTTGAGACATCTCCTACAACTACAGCACCAGAATTGTGCTGCTGAAGCAAGTCCGTTTTTTGGCATTTTTACGACAGGGTCCCCCCTTATGACATTTTAGCAAAAAATGTTTTTCTTAAAAAATGCATTTTCTTACATTTTCTTACATTTACGGGTTTTATCAGGACTCCTGATGACGTTTTGAGACATCTCCTACAACTACAGCACCAGAATTGTGCTGCTGAGGCAAGTCCGTTTTTTGGAATTTTTACGACAGGGTCCCCCCTTACGACATTTTAGCAAAAAATGTTTTTCTTAAAAAATGCATTTTCTTACATTTACGGGTTTAGTCGGGACTCCTGATGACGTTTTGAGACATCTCCTACAACTACAGCACCAGAATTGTGCTGCTGAAGCAAGTAAGTTTTTTGGCATTTTTACGACAGGGTCCCCCCTTACGACATTTAAGCAAAAAAACTTTTTCGTAAAATATGCATTTTCTTACATTTTCTTACATTTACGGGTTTAGTCGGGACTCCTGATGACGTTTTGAGACATCTCCTACAACTACAGCACCAGAATTGTGCTGCTGAAGCAAGTCCGTTTTTTGGAATTTTTACGACATTTTAGCAAAAAAATTTTTTCGTTAAATATGCATTTTCTGACATTTTCTTACATTTACGGGTTTAGTCGGGACTCCTGATGACGTTTTGAGACATCTCCTACAACTACAGCACCAGAATTGTGCTGCTGAAGCAAGTCCGTTTTTTGGAATTTTTACGACATTTTAGCAAAAAAATTTTTTCGTAAAATATGCATTTTCTTACATTTACGGGTTTTGTCGGGACTCCTGATGACGTTTTGAGACATCTCCTACAACTACAGCACCAGAATTGTGCTGCTGAAGCAAGTCTTTTTTTGGAATTTTTTTTAGTAAAAAAAAAGTTTTCCATAGAAAAGCATTTTATGCCATTTTTAGGTTTTGTAGGGACTCCTGATGACGTTTTGAGACATCTCCTACAACTACAGCACCAGAATTGTGCTGCTGAAGCAAGTCCGTTTTTTGGCATTTTTACGACAGGGTCCCCCCTTACGACATTTTAGCAAAAAATGTTTTTCTTAAAAAATGCATTTTCTTACATTTACGGGTTTAGTCGGGACTCCTGATGACGTTTTGAGACATCTCCTACAACTACAGCACCAGAATTGTGCTGCTGAAGCAAGTCCGTTTTTTGGCATTTTTACGACAGGGTCCCCCCTTACGACATTTTAGCAAAAAATGTTTTTCTTAAAAAATGCATTTTCTTACATTTACGGGTTTAGTCGGGACTCCTGATGACGTTTTGAGACATCTCCTACAACTACAGCACCAGAATTGTGCTGCTGAAGCAAGTCCGTTTTTTGGAATTTTTACGACAGGGTCCCCCCTTACGACATTTTAGCAAAAAATGTTTTTCTTAAAAAATGCATTTTCTTACATTTTCTTACATTTACGGGTTTAGTCGGGACTCCTGATGACGTTTTGAGACATCTCCTACAACTAGAGCACCAGAATTGTGCTGCTGAAGCAATTCCGTTTTTTGTAATTTTTACGACAGGGTCCCCCCTTACGACATTTTAGCAAAAAATGTTTTTCGTAAAATATGCATTTTCTTACATTTTCTTACATTTTCTTACATTTACGGGTTTAGTCGGGACTCCTGATGACGTTTTGAGACATCTCCTACAACTACAGCACCAGAATTGTGCTGCTGAAGCAAGTCCGTTTTTTGGCATTTTTACGACAGGGTCCCCCCTTACGACATTTTAGCAAAAAATGTTTTTCTTAAAAAATGCATTTTCTTACATTTTCTTACATTTACGGGTTTAGTCGGGACTCCTGATGACGTTTTGAGACATCTCCTACAACTACAGCACCAGAATTGTGCTGCTGAAGCAAGTCCGTTTTTTGGCATTTTTACGACAGGGTCCCCCCTTACGACATTTTAGCAAAAAATGTTTTTCTTAAAAAATGCCTTTTCTTACATTTTCTTACATTTACGGGTTTAGTCGGGACTCCTGATGACGTTTTGAGACATCTCCTACAACTACAGCACCAGAATTGTGCTGCTGAAGCAAGTCCGTTTTTTGGAATTTTTACGACAGGGTCCCCCCTTACGACATTTTAGCAAAAAATGTTTTTCTTAAAAAATGCATTTTCTTACATTTTCTTACATTTACGGGTTTAGTCGGGACTCCTGATGACGTTTTGAGACATCTCCTACAACTACAGCACCAGAATTGTGCTGCTGAAGCAAGTCCGTTTTTTGGAATTTTTACGACAGGGTCCCCCCTTATGACATTTTAGCAAAAAATGTTTTTCTTAAAAAATGCATTTTCTTACATTTTCTTACATTTACGGGTTTAGTCGGGACTCCTGATGACGTTTTGAGACATCTCCTACAACTACAGCACCAGAATTGTGCTGCTGAAGCAAGTCTGTTTTTTGGAATTTTTTTTAGTAAAAAAAAAGTTTTCCTAAAAAAAGCATTTTATGCCATTTTTAGGTTTTGTAGGGACTCCTGATGACGTTTTGAGACATCTCCTACAACTACAGCACCAGAATTGTGCTGCTGAAGCAAGTCCGTTTTTTGGAATTTTTACGACAGGGTCCCCCCTTACGACATTTTAGCAAAAAATGTTTTTCTTAAAAAATGCATTTTCTTACATTTTCTTACATTTACGGGTTTAGTCGGGACTCCTGATGACGTTTTGAGACATCTCCTACAACTACAGCACCAGAATCGTGCTGCTGAAGCAAGTCCGTTTTTTGGAATTTTTACGACAGGGTCCCCCCTTACGACATTTTAGCAAAAAATGTTTTTCTTAAAAAATGCATTTTCTTAAGTTTACGGGTTTAGTCGGGACTCCTGATGACGTTTTGAGACATCTCCTACAACTACAGCACCAGAATTGTGCTGCTGAAGCAAGTCTGTTTTTTGGAATTTTTTTTAGTAAAAAAAAAGTTTTCACAAAAAAAGCATTTTATGCCATTTTTAGGTTTTGTAGGGACTCCTGATGACGTTTTGAGACATCTCCTACAACTACAGCACCAGAATTGTGCTGCTGAAGCAAGTCCGTTTTTTGGAATTTTTACGACAGGGTCCCCCCTTACGACATTTTAGCAAAAAAATGTTTTCGTAAAATATGCATTTTCTTACATTTTCTTACATTTACGGGTTTTGTCGGGACTCCTGATGACGTTTTGAGACATCTCCTACAACTACAGCACCAGAATTGTGCTGCTGAAGCAAGTCCGTTTTTTGGCATTTTTACGACAGGGTCCCCCCTTACGACATTTTAGCAAAAAATGTTTTTCTTAAAAAATGCATTTTCTTACATTTACGGGTTTAGTCGGGACTCCTGATGACGTTTTGAGACATCTCCTACAACTACAGCACCAGAATTGTGCTGCTGAAGCAAGTCCGTTTTTTGGCATTTTTACGACAGGGTCCCCCCTTACGACATTTTAGCAAAAAATGTTTTTCTTAAAAAATGCATTTTCTTACATTTACGGGTTTAGTCGGGACTCCTGATGACGTTTTGAGACATCTCCTACAACTACAGCACCAGAATTGTGCTGCTGAAGCAAGTCCGTTTTTTGGAATTTTTACGACAGGGTCCCCCCTTACGACATTTTAGCAAAAAATGTTTTTCTTAAAAAATGCATTTTCTTACATTTTCTTACATTTACGGGTTTAGTCGGGACTCCTGATGACGTTTTGAGACATCTCCTACAACTAGAGCACCAGAATTGTGCTGCTGAAGCAATTCCGTTTTTTGTAATTTTTACGACAGGGTCCCCCCTTACGACATTTTAGCAAAAAATGTTTTTCGTAAAATATGCATTTTCTTACATTTTCTTACATTTTCTTACATTTACGGGTTTAGTCGGGACTCCTGATGACGTTTTGAGACATCTCCTACAACTACAGCACCAGAATTGTGCTGCTGAAGCAAGTCCGTTTTTTGGCATTTTTACGACAGGGTCCCCCCTTACGACATTTTAGCAAAAAATGTTTTTCTTAAAAAATGCATTTTCTTACATTTTCTTACATTTACGGGTTTAGTCGGGACTCCTGATGACGTTTTGAGACATCTCCTACAACTACAGCACCAGAATTGTGCTGCTGAAGCAAGTCCGTTTTTTGGCATTTTTACGACAGGGTCCCCCCTTACGACATTTTAGCAAAAAATGTTTTTCTTAAAAAATGCCTTTTCTTACATTTTCTTACATTTACGGGTTTAGTCGGGACTCCTGATGACGTTTTGAGACATCTCCTACAACTACAGCACCAGAATTGTGCTGCTGAAGCAAGTCCGTTTTTTGGAATTTTTACGACAGGGTCCCCCCTTACGACATTTTAGCAAAAAATGTTTTTCTTAAAAAATGCATTTTCTTACATTTTCTTACATTTACGGGTTTAGTCGGGACTCCTGATGACGTTTTGAGACATCTCCTACAACTACAGCACCAGAATTGTGCTGCTGAAGCAAGTCTGTTTTTTGGAATTTTTTTTAGTAAAAAAAAAGTTTTCCTAAAAAAAGCATTTTATGCCATTTTTAGGTTTTGTAGGGACTCCTGATGACGTTTTGAGACATCTCCTACAACTACAGCACCAGAATTGTGCTGCTGAAGCAAGTCCGTTTTTTGGAATTTTTACGACAGGGTCCCCCCTTACGACATTTTAGCAAAAAATGTTTTTCTTAAAAAATGCATTTTCTTACATTTTCTTACATTTACGGGTTTAGTCGGGACTCCTGATGACGTTTTGAGACATCTCCTACAACTACAGCACCAGAATCGTGCTGCTGAAGCAAGTCCGTTTTTTGGAATTTTTACGACAGGGTCCCCCCTTACGACATTTTAGCAAAAAATGTTTTTCTTAAAAAATGCATTTTCTTAAGTTTACGGGTTTAGTCGGGACTCCTGATGACGTTTTGAGACATCTCCTACAACTACAGCACCAGAATTGTGCTGCTGAAGCAAGTCTGTTTTTTGGAATTTTTTTTAGTAAAAAAAAAGTTTTCACAAAAAAAGCATTTTATGCCATTTTTAGGTTTTGTAGGGACTCCTGATGACGTTTTGAGACATCTCCTACAACTACAGCACCAGAATTGTGCTGCTGAAGCAAGTCCGTTTTTTGGAATTTTTACGACAGGGTCCCCCCTTACGACATTTTAGCAAAAAAATGTTTTCGTAAAATATGCATTTTCTTACATTTTCTTACATTTACGGGTTTTGTCGGGACTCCTGATGACGTTTTGAGACATCTCCTACAACTACAGCACCAGAATTGTGCTGCTGAAGCAAGTCCGTTTTTTGGCATTTTTACGACAGGGTCCCCCCTTACGACATTTTAGCAAAATTTTTTTTTCGTAAAATATGCATTTTCTTACATTTTCTTACATTTACGGGTTTTGTCGGGACTCCTGATGACGTTTTGAGACATCTCCTACAACTACAGCACCAGAATTGTGCTGCTGAAGCAAGTCCGTTTTTTGGCATTTTTACGACAGGGTCCCCCCTTACGACATTTTAGCAAAAAATGTTTTTCTTAAAAAATGCATTTTCTTACATTTACGGGTTTAGTCGGGACTCCTGGTGACGTTTTGAGACATCTCCTACAACTACAGCACCAGAATTGTGCTGCTGAAGCAAGTCTGTTTTTTGGAATTTTTTTTAGTAAAAAAAAAGTTTTCCATAAAAAAGCATTTTATGCCATTTTTAGGTTTTGTAGGGACTCCTGATGACGTTTTGAGACATCTCCTACAACTACAGCACCAGAATTGTGCTGCTGAAGCAAGTCCGTTTTTTGGAATTTTTACGACAGGGTCCCCCCTTACGACATTTTAGCAAAAAATGTTTTTCTTAAAAAATGCATTTTCTTACATTTACGGGTTTAGTCGGGACTCCTGATGACGTTTTGAGACATCTCCTACAACTACAGCACCAGAATTGTGCTGCTGAAGCATGTCCGTTTTTTTGAATTTTTTTACGACATTTTGCAAAATATTTTTTTTTCCCGTGAAATATGCATTTTCTTTTAATTTCTTCCATTTTCGGGTTTTGTCGGGACTCCTGATGACGTTTTGAGACATTTCCTAAAACTACAGCACCAGAATTGTGCTGCTGAAGCAAGTCCGTTTTTTGTAATTTTTACGAGAGGGTCCCCCCTTACGACATTTTAGCAAAAAATGTTTTTCTTAAAAAATGCATTTTCTTACATTTTATTACATTTACGGGTTTAGTCGGGACTCCTGATGACGTTTTGAGACATCTCCTACAATTACAGCACCAGAATTGTGCTGCTGAAGCAAGTCCGTTTTTTGGAATTTTTACGACAGGGTCCCCCCTTACGACATTTTAGCAAATTTTTTTTTTCGTAAAATATGCATTTTCTTACATTTTCTTACATTTACGGGTTTAGTCGGGACTCCTGATGACGTTTTGAGACATCTCCTACAACTACAGCACCAGAATTGTGCTGCTGAAGCAAGTCCGTTTTTTGGCATTTTTACGACAGGGTCCCCCCTTACGACATTTTAGCAAAAAATGTTTTTCTTAAAAAATGCATTTTCTTACATTTACGGGTTTAGTCGGGACTCCTGATGACGTTTTGAGACATCTCCTACAACTACAGCACCAGAATTGTGCTGCTGAAGCAAGTCTGTTTTTTTGGAATTTTTTTTAGTAAAAAAAAAGTTTTCACAAAAAAAGCATTTTATGCCATTTTTAGGTTTTGTAGGGACTCCTGATGACGTTTTGAGACATCTCCTACAACTACAGCACCAGAATTGTGCTGCTGAAGCGAGTCCGTTTTTTGGAATTTTTACGACAGGGTCCCCCCTAGCGACATTTTAGCAAAAAAATGTTTTCGTTAAATATGCATTTTCTTACATTTACGGGTTTTGTCGGGACTCCTGATGACGTTTTGAGACATCTCCTACAACTACAGCACCAGAATTGTGCTGCTGAAGCAAGTCCGTTTTTTGGCATTTTTACGACAGGGCCCTTACGACATTTTAGCAAAAAAATGTTTTCGTTAAATATGCATTTTCTTACATTTTCTTACATTTACGGGTTTAGTCGGGACTCCTGATGACGTTTTGAGACATCTCCTACAACTACAGCACCAGAATTGTGCTGCTGAAGCAAGTCCGTTTTTTGGAATTTTTACGACAGGGTCCCCCCTTACGACATTTTAGCAAAAAATGTTTTTCTTAAAAAATGCATTTTCTTACATTTTCTTACATTTACGGGTTTTGTCGGGACTCCTGATGACGTTTTGAGACATCTCCTACAACTACAGCACCAGAATTGTGCTGCTGAAGCAAGTCCGTTTTTTGGCATTTTTACGACAGGGTCCCCCCTTACGACATTTTAGCAAAAAATGTTTTTCTTAAAAAATGCATTTTCTTACATTTACGTGTTTAGTCGGGACTCCTGATGACGTTTTGAGACATCTCCTACAACTACAGCACCAGAATTGTGCTGCTGAAGCAAGTCCGTTTTTTGGAATTTTTACGACAGGGTCCCCCCTTACGACATTTTAGCAAAAAAATGTTTTCGTAAAATATGCATTTTCTTACATTTTCTTACATTTACGGGTTTTGTCGGGACTCCTGATGACGTTTTGAGACATCTCCTACAACTACAGCACCAGAATTGTGCTGCTGAAGCAAGTCCGTTTTTTGGCATTTTTACGACAGGGTCCCCCCTTACGACATTTTAGCAAAAATTTTTTTTCGTAAAATATGCATTTTCTTACATTTTCTTACATTTACGGGTTTTGTCGGGACTCCTGATGACGTTTTGAGACATCTCCTACAACTACAGCACCAGAATTGTGCTGCTGAAGCAAGTCCGTTTTTTGGCATTTTTACGACAGGGTCCCCCCTTACGACATTTTAGCAAAAAATGTTTTTCTTAAAAAATGCATTTTCTTACATTTACGGGTTTAGTCGGGACTCCTGGTGACGTTTTGAGACATCTCCTACAACTACAGCACCAGAATTGTGCTGCTGAAGCAAGTCTGTTTTTTGGAATTTTTTTTAGTAAAAAAAAAGTTTTCCATAAAAAAGCATTTTATGCCATTTTTAGGTTTTGTAGGGACTCCTGATGACGTTTTGAGACATCTCCTACAACTACAGCACCAGAATTGTGCTGCTGAAGCAAGTCCGTTTTTTGGAATTTTTACGACAGGGTCCCCCCTTACGACATTTTAGCAAAAAATGTTTTTCTTAAAAAATGCATTTTCTTACATTTACGGGTTTAGTCGGGACTCCTGATGACGTTTTGAGACATCTCCTACAACTACAGCACCAGAATTGTGCTGCTGAAGCATGTCCGTTTTTTTGAATTTTTTTACGACATTTTGCAAAATATTTTTTTTTCCCGTGAAATATGCATTTTCTTTTAATTTCTTCCATTTTCGGGTTTTGTCGGGACTCCTGATGACGTTTTGAGACATTTCCTAAAACTACAGCACCAGAAGTGTGCTGCTGAAGCAAGTCCGTTTTTTGTAATTTTTACGAGAGGGTCCCCCCTTACGACATTTTAGCAAAAAATGTTTTTCTTAAAAAATGCATTTTCTTACATTTTATTACATTTACGGGTTTAGTCGGGACTCCTGATGACGTTTTGAGACATCTCCTACAATTACAGCACCAGAATTGTGCTGCTGAAGCAAGTCCGTTTTTTGGAATTTTTACGACAGGGTCCCCCCTTACGACATTTTAGCAAATTTTTTTTTTCGTAAAATATGCATTTTCTTACATTTTCTTACATTTACGGGTTTAGTCGGGACTCCTGATGACGTTTTGAGACATCTCCTACAACTACAGCACCAGAATTGTGCTGCTGAAGCAAGTCCGTTTTTTGGCATTTTTACGACAGGGTCCCCCCTTACGACATTTTAGCAAAAAATGTTTTTCTTAAAAAATGCATTTTCTTACATTTACGGGTTTAGTCGGGACTCCTGATGACGTTTTGAGACATCTCCTACAACTACAGCACCAGAATTGTGCTGCTGAAGCAAGTCTGTTTTTTTGGAATTTTTTTTAGTAAAAAAAAAGTTTTCACAAAAAAAGCATTTTATGCCATTTTTAGGTTTTGTAGGGACTCCTGATGACGTTTTGAGACATCTCCTACAACTACAGCACCAGAATTGTGCTGCTGAAGCGAGTCCGTTTTTTGGAATTTTTACGACAGGGTCCCCCCTAGCGACATTTTAGCAAAAAAATGTTTTCGTTAAATATGCATTTTCTTACATTTACGGGTTTTGTCGGGACTCCTGATGACGTTTTGAGACATCTCCTACAACTACAGCACCAGAATTGTGCTGCTGAAGCAAGTCCGTTTTTTGGCATTTTTACGACAGGGCCCTTACGACATTTTAGCAAAAAAATGTTTTCGTTAAATATGCATTTTCTTACATTTTCTTACATTTACGGGTTTAGTCGGGACTCCTGATGACGTTTTGAGACATCTCCTACAACTACAGCACCAGAATTGTGCTGCTGAAGCAAGTCCGTTTTTTGGAATTTTTACGACAGGGTCCCCCCTTACGACATTTTAGCAAAAAATGTTTTTCTTAAAAAATGCATTTTCTTACATTTTCTTACATTTACGGGTTTTGTCGGGACTCCTGATGACGTTTTGAGACATCTCCTACAACTACAGCACCAGAATTGTGCTGCTGAAGCAAGTCCGTTTTTTGGCATTTTTACGACAGGGTCCCCCCTTACGACATTTTAGCAAAAAATGTTTTTCTTAAAAAATGCATTTTCTTACATTTACGGGTTTAGTCGGGACTCCTGATGACGTTTTGAGACATCTCCTACAACTACAGCACCAGAATTGTGCTGCTGAAGCAAGTCTGTTTTTTGGAATTTTTTTAGTAAAAAAAAGTTTTCACAAAAAAAGCATTTTATGCCATTTTTAGGTTTTGTCGGGACTCCTGATGACGTTTTGAGACATCTCCTACAACTACATCACCAGAATTGTGCTGCTGAAGCAAGTCCGTTTTTTGGCATTTTTACGACAGGGTCCCCCCTTACGACATTTTAGCAAAAAATGTTTTTCTTAAAAAATGCATTTTCTTACATTTACGGGTTTAGTCGGGACTCCTGGTGACGTTTTGAGACATCTCCTACAACTACAGCACCAGAATTGTGCTGCTGAAGCAAGTCCGTTTTTTGGAATTTTTACGACAGGGTCCCCCCTTACGACATTTTAGCAAAAAATGTTTTTCTTAAAAAATGCATTTTCTTACATTTACGGGTTTAGTCGGGACTCCTGATGACGTTTTGAGACATCTCCTACAACTACAGCACCAGAATTGTGCTGCTGAAGCATGTCCGTTTTTTTGAATTTTTTTACGACATTTTGCAAAATATTTTTTTTTCCCGTGAAATATGCATTTTCTTTTAATTTCTTCCATTTTCGGGTTTTGTCGGGACTCCTGATGACGTTTTGAGACATTTCCTAAAACTACAGCACCAGAATTGTGCTGCTGAAGCAAGTCCGTTTTTTGTAATTTTTACGACAGGGTCCCCCCCTTACGACATTTTAGCAAAAAATTTTTTTCTTAAAAAATGCATTTTCTTACATTTTCTTACATTTACGGGTTTAGTCGGGACTCCTGATGACGTTTTGAGACATCTCCTACAACTACAGCACCAGAATTGTGCTGCTGAAGCAAGTCCGTTTTTTGGAATTTTTACGACAGGGTCCCCCCCTTACGACATTTTAGCAAAAAAAATGTTCCGTAAAATATGCATTTTCTTACATTATCTTACATTTACGGGTTTAGTCGGGACTCCTGATGACGTTTTGAGACATCTCCTACAACTACAGCACCAGAATTGTGCTGCTGAAGCAAGTCCGTTTTTTGGCATTTTTACGACAGGGTCCCCCTAGCGATATTTTAGCAAAAAATGTTTTTCTTAAAAAATGCATTTTCTTACATTTTCTTACATTTACGGGTTTAGTCGGGACTCCTGATGACGTTTTGAGACATTTCCTACAACTACAGCACCAGAATCGTGCTGCTGAAGCAAGTCCGTTTTTTGGAATTTTTACGACAGGGTCCCCCCTTACGACATTTTAGCAAATTTTTTTTTTCGTAAAATATGCATTTTCTTACATTTTCTTACATTTACGGGTTTAGTCGGGACTCCTGATGACGTTTTGAGACATCTCCTACAACTACAGCACCAGAATTGTGCTGCTGAAGCAAGTCCGTTTTTTGGCATTTTTACGACAGGGTCCCCCCTTACGACATTTTAGCAAAAAATGTTTTTCTTAAAAAATGCATTTTCTTACATTTACGGGTTTAGTCGGGACTCCTGGTGACGTTTTGAGACATCTCCTACAACTACAGCACCAGAATTGTGCTGCTGAAGCAAGTCTGTTTTTTGGAATTTTTTTTAGTAAAAAAAAAGTTTTCCATAAAAAAGCATTTTATGCCATTTTTAGGTTTTGTAGGGACTCCTGATGACGTTTTGAGACATCTCCTACAACTACAGCACCAGAATTGTGCTGCTGAAGCAAGTCCGTTTTTTGGAATTTTTACGACAGGGTCCCCCCTTACGACATTTTAGCAAAAAATGTTTTTCTTAAAAAATGCATTTTCTTACATTTACGGGTTTAGTCGGGACTCCTGATGACGTTTTGAGACATCTCCTACAACTACAGCACCAGAATTGTGCTGCTGAAGCATGTCCGTTTTTTTGAATTTTTTTACGACATTTTGCAAAATATTTTTTTTTTCCCGTGAAATATGCATTTTCTTTTAATTTCTTCCATTTTCGGGTTTTGTCGGGACTCCTGATGACGTTTTGAGACATTTCCTAAAACTACAGCACCAGAATTGTGCTGCTGAAGCAAGTCCGTTTTTTGTAATTTTTACGAGAGGGTCCCCCCTTACGACATTTTAGCAAAAAATGTTTTTCTTAAAAAATGCATTTTCTTACATTTTATTACATTTACGGGTTTAGTCGGGACTCCTGATGACGTTTTGAGACATCTCCTACAATTACAGCACCAGAATTGTGCTGCTGAAGCAAGTCCGTTTTTTGGAATTTTTACGACAGGGTCCCCCCTTACGACATTTTAGCAAATTTTTTTTTTCGTAAAATATGCATTTTCTTACATTTACGGGTTTAGTCGGGACTCCTGATGACGTTTTGAGACATCTCCTACAACTACAGCACCAGAATTGTGCTGCTGAAGCAAGTCCGTTTTTTGGCATTTTTACGACAGGGTCCCCCCTTACGACATTTTAGCAAAAAATGTTTTTCTTAAAAAATGCATTTTCTTACATTTACGGGTTTAGTCGGGACTCCTGATGACGTTTTGAGACATCTCCTACAACTACAGCACCAGAATTGTGCTGCTGAAGCAAGTCTGTTTTTTTGGAATTTTTTTTAGTAAAAAAAAAGTTTTCACAAAAAAAGCATTTTATGCCATTTTTAGGTTTTGTAGGGACTCCTGATGACGTTTTGAGACATCTCCTACAACTACAGCACCAGAATTGTGCTGCTGAAGCAAGTCCGTTTTTTGGAATTTTTACGACAGGGTCCCCCCTAGCGACATTTTAGCAAAAAAATGTTTTCGTTAATTATGCATTTTCTTACATTTACGGGTTTTGTCGGGACTCCTGATGACGTTTTGAGACATCTCCTACAACTACAGCACCAGAATTGTGCTGCTGAAGCAAGTCCGTTTTTTGGCATTTTTACGACAGGGCCCTTACGACATTTTAGCAAAAATTTTTTTTCGTTAAATATGCATTTTCTTACATTTTCTTACATTTACGGGTTTAGTCGGGACTCCTGATGACGTTTTGAGACATCTCCTACAACTACAGCACCAGAATTGTGCTGCTGAAGCAAGTCCGTTTTTTGGAATTTTTACGACAGGGTCCCCCCTTACGACATTTTAGCAAAAAATGTTTTTCTTAAAAAATGCATTTTCTTACATTTTCTTACATTTACGGGTTTTGTCGGGACTCCTGATGACGTTTTGAGACATCTCCTACAACTACAGCACCAGAATTGTGCTGCTGAAGCAAGTCCGTTTTTTGGCATTTTTACGACAGGGTCCCCCCTTACGACATTTTAGCAAAAAATGTTTTTCTTAAAAAATGCATTTTCTTACATTTACGGGTTTAGTCGGGACTCCTGATGACGTTTTGAGACATCTCCTACAACTACAGCACCAGAATTGTGCTGCTGAAGCAAGTCTGTTTTTTGGAATTTTTTTAGTAAAAAAAAGTTTTCACAAAAAAAGCATTTTATGCCATTTTTAGGTTTTGTCGGGACTCCTGATGACGTTTTGAGACATCTCCTACAACTACAGCACCAGAATTGTGCTGCTGAAGCAAGTCCGTTTTTTGGAATTTTTACGACAGGGTCCCCCCTTACGACATTTTAGCAAAAAATGTTTTTCTTAAAAAATGCATTTTCTTACATTTACGGGTTTAGTCGGGACTCCTGATGACGTTTTGAGACATCTCCTACAACTAAAGCACCAGAATTGTGCTGCTGAAGCATGTCCGTTTTTTTGAATTTTTTTACGACATTTTGCAAAATATTTTTTTTCCCCGTGAAATATGCATTTTCTTTTAATTTCTTCCATTTTCGGGTTTTGTCGGGACTCATGATGACGTTTTGAGACATTTCCTAAAACTACAGCACCAGAATTGTGCTGCTGAAGCAAGTCCGTTTTTTGGAATTTTTACGACAGGGTCCCCCCTTACGACATTTTAGCAAAAAATGTTTTTCTTAAAAAATGCATTTTCTTACATTTTATTACATTTACGGGTTTAGTCGGGACTCCTGATGACGTTTTGAGACATCTCCTACAACTACAGCACCAGAATTGTGCTGCTGAAGCAAGTCCGTTTTTTGGAATTTTTACGACAGGGTCCCCCCTTACGACAAAAAATGTTCCGTAAAATATGCATTTTCTTACATTATCTTACATTTACGGGTTTAGTCGGGACTCCTGATGACGTTTTGAGACATCTCCTACAACTACAGCACCAGAATTGTGCTGCTGAAGCAAGTCCGTTTTTTGGCATTTTTACGACAGGGTCCCCCTAGCGATATTTTAGCAAAAAATGTTTTTCTTAAAAAATGCATTTTCTTACATTTTCTTACATTTACGGGTTTAGTCGGGACTCCTGATGACGTTTTGAGACATTTCCTACAACTACAGCACCAGAATCGTGCTGCTGAAGCAAGTCCGTTTTTTGGAATTTTTACGACAGGGTCCCCCCTTACGACATTTTAGCAAATTTTTTTTTTCGTAAAATATGCATTTTCTTACATTTTCTTACATTTACGGGTTTAGTCGGGACTCCTGATGACGTTTTGAGACATCTCCTACAACTACAGCACCAGAATTGTGCTGCTGAAGCAAGTCCGTTTTTTGGCATTTTTACGACACCCTTACGACATTTTAGCAAAAAATGTTTTTCTTAAAAAATGCATTTTCTTACATTTACGGGTTTAGTCGGGACTCCTGATGACGTTTTGAGACATCTCCTACAACTACAGCACCAGAATTGTGCTGCAGAAGCAAGTCTGTTTTTTTGGAATTTTTTTTAGTAAAAAAAAAGTTTTCACAAAAAAAGCATTTTATGCCATTTTTAGGTTTTGTAGGGACTCCTGATGACGTTTTGAGACATCTCCTACAACTACAGCACCAGAATTGTGCTGCTGAAGCAAGTCCGTTTTTTGGAATTTTTACGACAAGGTCCCCCCTAGCGACATTTTAGCAAAAAAATGTTTTCGTTAAATATGCATTTTCTTACATTTTCTTACATTTACGGGTTTAGTCGGGACTCCTGATGACGTTTTGAGACATCTCCTACAACTACAGCACCAGAATTGTGCTGCTGAAGCAAGTCGGTTTTTTGGCATTTTTACGACAGGGTCCCCCCTTACGACATTTTAGCAAACATTTTTTTTCGTAAAATATGCATTTTCTTACATTTTCTTACATTTACGGGTTTTGTCGGGACTCCTGATGACGTTTTGAGACATCTCCTACAACTACAGCACCAGAATTGTGCTGCTGAAGCAAGTCTATTTTTTGAAAATTTTTTTGTGAAAAAAAGTTTTCCAAAAAAAGCATTTCATGCCATTTTTAGGTTTTGTAGGGACTCCTGATGACGTTTTGAGACATCTCCTACAACTACAGCACCAGAATTGTGCTGCTGAAGCAAGTCCGTTTTTTGGAATTTTTACGACAGGGTCCCCCCTTACGACATTTTAGCAAAAAATGTTTTTCTTAAAAAATGCATTTTCTTACATTTACGGGTTTAGTCGGGACTCCTGATGACGTTTTGAGACATCTCCTACAACTACAACACCAGAATTGTGCTGCTGAAGCAAGTCTGTTTTTTGGAATTTTTTTTAGTAAAAAAAAAGTTTTCCTAAAAAAAGCATTTTATGCCATTTTTAGGTTTTGTAGGGACTCCTGATGACGTTTTGAGACATCTCCTACAACTACAGCACCAGAATCGTGTTGCTGAAGCAAGTCCGTTTTTTGGAATTTTTACGACAGGGCCCTTACGACATTTTAGCAAAAAATGTTTTTCTTAAAAAATGCATTTTCTTACATTTTCTTACATTTACGGGTTTAGTCGGGACTCCTGATGACGTTTTGAGACATCTCCTACAACTACAGCACCAGAATTGTGCTGCTGAAGCAAGTCCGTTTTTTGGCATTTTTACGACAGGGTCCCCCTTTACGACATTTTAGCAAAAAAATGTTCTCGTTAAATATGCATTTTCTTACATTTTCTTACATTTACGGGTTTAGTCGGGACTCCTGATGACGTTTTGAGACATCTCCTACAACTACAGCACCAGAATTGTGCTGCTGAAGCAAGTCCGTTTTTTGGCATTTTTACGACAGGGTCCCCCCTTACGACATTTTAGCAAAAATTTTTTTTCGTTAAATATACATTTTCTTACATTTACGGGTTTAGTCGGGACTCCTGATGACGTTTTGAGACATCTCCTACAACTACAGCACCAGAATTGTGCTGCTGAAGCAAGTCCGTTTTTTGGAATTTTTACGACAGGGTCCCCCCTTACGACATTTTAGCAAAAAATGTTTTTCTTAAAAAATGCCTTTTCTTACATTTTCTTACATTTACGGGTTTAGTCGGGACTCCTGATGACGTTTTGAGACATCTCCTACAACTACAGCACCAGAATTGTGCTGCTGAAGCACGTCCGTTTTTTGGCATTTTTACGACATTTTTACGACATTTTAGCAAAAAATGTTTTTCTTAAAAAATGCATTTTCTTACATTTTCTTACATTTACGGGTTTAGTCGGGACTCCTGATGACGTTTTGAGACATCTCCTACAACTACAGCACCAGAATTGTGCTGCTGAAGCAAGTCTGTTTTTTGGAATATTTTTTAGAAAAAAAAAAGTTTTCCAAAAAAAAGCATTTTATGCCATTTTTAGGTTTTGTCGGGACTCCTGATGACGTTTTGAGACATCTCCTACAACTACAGCACCAGAATTGTGCTGCTGAAGCAAGTCCGTTTTTTGGCATTTTTACGACAGGGTCCCCCTAGCGATATTTTAGCAAAAAATGTTTTTCTTAAAAAATGCATTTTATTACATTTTCTTACATTTACGGGTTTAGTCGGGACTCCTGATGACGTTTTGAGACATTTCCTACAACTACAGCACCAGAATCGTGCTGCTGAAGCAAGTCCGTTTTTTGGAATTTTTACGACAGGGTCCCCCCTTACGACATTTTAGCAAATTTTTTTTTTCGTAAAATATGCATTTTCTTACATTTTCTTACATTTACGGGTTTAGTCGGGACTCCTGATGACGTTTTGAGACATCTCCTACAACTACAGCACCAGAATTGTGCTGCTGAAGCAAGTCCGTTTTTTGGCATTTTTACGACACCCTTACGACATTTTAGCAAAAAATGTTTTTCTTAAAAAATGCATTTTCTTACATTTACGGGTTTAGTCGGGACTCCTGATGACGTTTTGAGACATCTCCTACAACTACAGCACCAGAATTGTGCTGCAGAAGCAAGTCTGTTTTTTTGGAATTTTTTTTAGTAAAAAAAAAGTTTTCACAAAAAAAGCATTTTATGCCATTTTTAGGTTTTGTAGGGACTCCTGATGACGTTTTGAGACATCTCCTACAACTACAGCACCAGAATTGTGCTGCTGAAGCAAGTCCGTTTTTTGGAATTTTTACGACAAGGTCCCCCCTAGCGACATTTTAGCAAAAAAATGTTTTCGTTAAATATGCATTTTCTTACATTTTCTTACATTTACGGGTTTAGTCGGGACTCCTGATGACGTTTTGAGACATCTCCTACAACTACAGCACCAGAATTGTGCTGCTGAAGCAAGTCCGTTTTTTGGCATTTTTACGACAGGGTCCCCCCTTACGACATTTTAGCAAAAAAATGTTTTCGTAAAATATGCATTTTCTTACATTTTCTTACATTTACGGGTTTTGTCAGGACTCCTGATGACGTTTTGAGACATCTCCTACAACTACAGCACCAGAATTGTGCTGCTGAAGCAAGTCGGTTTTTTGGCATTTTTACGACAGGGTCCCCCCTTACGACATTTTAGCAAACATTTTTTTTCGTAAAATATGCATTTTCTTACATTTTCTTACATTTACGGGTTTTGTCGGGACTCCTGATGACGTTTTGAGACATCTCCTACAACTACAGCACCAGAATTGTGCTGCTGAAGCAAGTCTATTTTTTGAAAATTTTTTTGTGAAAAAAAGTTTTCCAAAAAAAGCATTTCATGCCATTTTTAGGTTTTGTAGGGACTCCTGATGACGTTTTGAGACATCTCCTACAACTACAGCACCAGAATTGTGCTGCTGAAGCAAGTCCGTTTTTTGGAATTTTTACGACAGGGTCCCCCCTTACGACATTTTAGCAAAAAATGTTTTTCTTAAAAAATGCATTTTCTTACATTTACGGGTTTAGTCGGGACTCCTGATGACGTTTTGAGACATCTCCTACAACTACAGCACCAGAATCGTGCTGCTGAAGCAAGTCCGTTTTTTGGCATTTTTACGACAGGGTCCCCCCTTACGACATTTTAGCAAAAAAATTTTTTTCGTAAAATATGCATTTTCTTACATTTTCTTACATTTACGCGTTTAGTCGGGACTCCTGATGACGTTTTGAGACATCTCCTACAACTACAGCACCAGAATTGTGCTGCTGAAGCAAGTCCGTTTTTTGGAATTTTTACGACAGGGTCCCCCCTTACGACATTTTAGCAAAAAATGTTTTTCTTAAAAAATGCATTTTCTTACATTTACGGGTTTAGTCGGGACTCCTGATGACGTTTTGAGACATCTCCTACAACTACAGCACCAGAATTGTGCTGCTGAAGCAAGTCTGTTTTTTGGAATTTTTTTTAGTAAAAAAAAAGTTTTCCTAAAAAAAGCATTTTATGCCATTTTTAGGTTTTGTAGGGACTCCTGATGACGTTTTGAGACATCTCCTACAACTACAGCACCAGAATCGTGTTGCTGAAGCAAGTCCGTTTTTTGGAATTTTTACGACAGGGCCCTTACGACATTTTAGCAAAAAATGTTTTTCTTAAAAAATGCATTTTCTTACATTTTCTTACATTTACGGGTTTAGTCGGGACTCCTGATGACGTTTTGAGACATCTCCTACAACTACAGCACCAGAATTGTGCTGCTGAAGCAAGTCCGTTTTTTGGCATTTTTACGACAGGGTCCCCCTTTACGACATTTTAGCAAAAAAATGTTCTCGTTAAATATGCATTTTCTTACATTTACGGGTTTAGTCGGGACTCCTGATGACGTTTTGAGACATCTCCTACAACTACAGCACCAGAATTGTGCTGCTGAAGCAAGTCCGTTTTTTGGCATTTTTACGACAGGGTCCCCCCTTACGACATTTTAGCAAAAAATTTTTTTCGTTAAATATACATTTTCTTACATTTACGGGTTTAGTCGGGACTCCTGATGACGTTTTGAGACATCTCCTACAACTACAGCACCAGAATTGTGCTGCTGAAGCAAGTCCGTTTTTTGGAATTTTTACGACAGGGTCCCCCCTTACGACATTTTAGCAAAAAATGTTTTTCTTAAAAAATGCCTTTTCTTACATTTTCTTACATTTACGGGTTTAGTCGGGACTCCTGATGACGTTTTGAGACATCTCCTACAACTACAGCACCAGAATTGTGCTGCTGAAGCACGTCCGTTTTTTGGCATTTTTACGACATTTTAGCAAAAAATGTTTTTCTTAAAAAATGCATTTTCTTACATTTTCTTACATTTACGGGTTTAGTCGGGACTCCTGATGACGTTTTGAGACATCTCCTACAACTACAGCACCAGAATTGTGCTGCTGAAGCAAGTCTGTTTTTTGGAATATTTTTTAGAAAAAAAAAAGTTTTCCAAAAAAAAGCATTTTATGCCATTTTTAGGTTTTGTCGGGACTCCTGATGACGTTTTGAGACATCTCCTACAACTACAGCACCAGAATTGTGCTGCTGAAGCAAGTCTATTTTTTGAAAAATTTTTTGTGAAAAAAAGTTTTCCAAAAAAAGCATTTCATGCCATTTTTAGGTTTTGTAGGGACTCCTGATGACGTTTTGAGACATCTCCTACAACTACAGCACCAGAATTGTGCTGCTGAAGCAAGTCCGTTTTTTGGAATTTTTACGACAGGGTCCCCCCTTACGACATTTTAGCAAAAAATGTTTTTCTTAAAAAATGCATTTTCTTACATTTACGGGTTTAGTCGGGACTCCTGATGACGTTTTGAGACATCTCCTACAACTACAGCACCAGAATCGTGCTGCTGAAGCAAGTCCGTTTTTTGGCATTTTTACGACAGGGTCCCCCCTTACGACATTTTAGCAGAAAATGTTTTTCTTAAAAAATGCATTTTCTTACATTTTCTTACATTTACGGGTTTAGTCGGGACTCCTGATGACGTTTTGAGACATCTCCTACAACTACAGCACCAGAATCGTGCTGCTGAAGCAAGTCCGTTTTTTGGAATTTTTACGACAGGGTCCCCCCTTACGACATTTTAGCAAAATTTTTTTTTCGTAAAATATGCATTTTCTTACATTTTCTTACATTTACGGGTTTAGTCGGGACTCCTGATGACGTTTTGAGACATCTCCTACAACTACAGCACCAGAATTGTGCTGCTGAAGCAAGTCTGTTTTTTGGAATTTTTTTTAGTAAAAAAAAAGTTTTCCTAAAAAAAGCATTTTATGCCATTTTTAGGTTTTGTAGGGACTCCTGATGACGTTTTGAGACATCTCCTACAACTACAGCACCAGAATTGTGCTGCTGAAGCAAGTCCGTTTTTTGGAATTTTTACGACAGGGTCCCCCCTTACGACATTTTAGCAAAAAATGTTTTTCTTAAAAAATGCATTTTCTTACATTTACGGGTTTAGTCGGGACTCCTGATGACGTTTTGAGACATCTCCTACAACTACAGCACCAGAATCGTGCTGCTGAAGCAAGTCCGTTTTTTGGAATTTTTACGACAGGGTCCCCCCTTACGACATTTTAGCAAAAATTTTTTTTCGTAAAATATGCATTTTCTTACATTTTCTTACATTTACGGGTTTAGTCGGGACTCCTGATGACGTTTTGAGACATCTCCTACAACTACAGCACCAGAATTGTGCTGCTGAAGCAAGTCCGTTTTTTGGAATTTTTACGACAGGGTCCCCCCTTACGACATTTTAGCAAATTTTTTTTTCGTAAAATATGCATTTTCTTACATTTTCTTACATTTACGGGTTTAGTCGGGACTCCTGATGACGTTTTGAGACATCTCCTACAACTACAGCACCAGAATTGTGCTGCTGAAGCAAGTCTGTTTTTTGGAATTTTTTTTAGTAAAAAAAAAGTTTTCCATAAAAAAGCATTTTATGCCATTTTTAGGTTTTGTAGGGACTCCTGATGACGTTTTGAGACATCTCCTACAATTACAGCACCAGAATTGTGCTGCTGAAGCAAGTCCGTTTTTTGGAATTTTTACGACAGGGTCCCCCCTTACGACATTTTAGCAAAAAATGTTTTTCTTAAAAAATGCATTTTCTTACATTTACGGGTTTAGTCGGGACTCCTGATGACGTTTTGAGACATCTCCTGCAACTACAGCACCAGAATTGTGCTGCTGAAGCATGTCCGTTTTTTTGAATTTTTTTACGACATTTTGCAAAATATTTTTTTTTCCCCGTGAAATATGCATTTTCTTTTAATTTCTTCCATTTTCGGGTTTTGTCGGGACTCCTGATGACGTTTTGAGACATTTCCTAAAACTACAGCATAGGAATTGTGCTGCTGAAGCAAGTCCGTTTTTTGGAATATTTTTTAGAAAAAGAAAAGTTTTCACAAAAAAAGCATTTTATGCCATTTTTAGGTTTTGTAGGGACTCCTGATGACGTTTTGAGACATCTCCTACAACTACAGCACCAGAATTGTGCTGCTGAAGCAAGTCCGTTTTTTGGAATTTTTACGACAGGGTCCCCCCTTACGACATTTTAGCAAAAAATGTTTTTCTTAAAAAATGCATTTTCTTACATTTACGGGTTTAGTCGGGACTCCTGATGACGTTTTGAGACATCTCCTACAACTACAGCACCAGAATTGTGCTGCTGAAGCAAGTCTGTTTTTTGGAATATTTTTTAGAAAAAAAAAAGTTTTCCAAAAAAAAGCATTTTATGCCATTTTTAGGTTTTGTAGGGACTCCTGATGACGTTTTGAGACATCTCCTACAACTACAGCACCAGAATTGTGCTGCTGAACCAAGTCCGTTTTTTGGAATTTTTACGACAGGGTCCCCCCTTACGACATTTTAGCAAATTTTTTTTTTCGTAAAATATGCATTTTCTTACATTTTCTTACATTTACGGGTTTTGTCGGGACTCCTGATGACGTTTTGAGACATCTCCTACAACTACAGCACCAGAATTGTGCTGCTGAAGCAAGTCTATTTTTTGAAAAAATTTTTGTGAAAAAAAGTTTTCCAAAAAAAGCATTTCATGCCATTTTTAGGTTTTGTAGGGACTCCTGATGACGTTTTGAGACATCTCCTACAACTACAGCACCAGAATTGTGCTGCTGAAGCAAGTCCGTTTTTTGGAATTTTTACGACAGGGTCCCCCCTTACGACATTTTAGCAAAAAATGTTTTTCTTAAAAAATGCATTTTCTTACATTTACGGGTTTAGTCGGGACTCCTGATGACGTTTTGAGACATCTCCTACAACTACAGCACCAGAATTGTGCTGCTGAAGCAAGTCCGTTTTTTGGCATTTTTACGACAGGGTCCCCCCTTACGACATTTTAGCAAAAAAATGTTTTCGTAAAATATGCATTTTCTTACATTTTCTTACATTTACGGGTTTTGTCGGGACTCCTGATGACGTTTTGAGACATCTCCTACAACTACAGCACCAGAATTGTGCTGCTGAAGCAAGTCTGTTTTTTGGAATTTTTTTAGTAAAAAAAAGTTTTCACAAAAAAAGCATTTTATGCCATTTTTAGGTTTTGTCGGGACTCCTGATGACGTTTTGAGACATCTCCTACAACTACATCACCAGAATTGTGCTGCTGAAGCAAGTCCGTTTTTTGGCATTTTTACGACAGGGTCCCCCCTTACGACATTTTAGCAAAAAATGTTTTTCTTAAAAAATGCATTTTCTTACATTTACGGGTTTAGTCGGGACTCCTGATGACGTTTTGAGACATCTCCTACAACTACAGCACCAGAATTGTGCTGCTGAAGCAAGTCCGTTTTTTGGAATTTTTACGACAGGGTCCCCCCTTACGACATTTTAGCAAAAATTTTTTTTCGTAAAATATGCATTTTCTTACATTTTCTTACATTTACGGGTTTTGTCGGGACTCCTGATGACGTTTTGAGACATCTCCTACAACTACAGCACCAGAATTGTGCTGCTGAAGCAAGTCTGTTTTTTGGAATTTTTTTTAGTAAAAAAAAAGTTTTCCTAAAAAAAGCATTTTATGCCATTTTTAGGTTTTGTAGGGACTCCTGATGACGTTTTGAGACATCTCCTACAACTACAGCACCAGAATTGTGCTGCTGAAGCAAGTCCGTTTTTTGGCATTTTTACGACAGGGTCCCCCCTTACGACATTTTAGCAAAAAATGTTTTTCTTAAAAAGTGCATTTTCTTACATTTACGGGTTTAGTCGGGACTCCTGATGACGTTTTGAGACATCTCCTACAACTACAGCACCAGAATTGGGCTGCTGAAGCAAGTCTGTTTTTTTGGAATTTTTTTTAGTAAAAAAAAAGTTTTCACAAAAAAAGCACTTTATGCCATTTTTAGGTTTTGTACGGACTCCTGATGACGTTTTGAGACATCTCCTACAACTACAGCACCAGAATTGTGCTGCTGAAGCAAGTCCGTTTTTTGGCATTTTTACGACAGGGTCCCCCCTTACGACATTTTAGCAAAAAATGTTTTTCTTAAAAAATGCATTTTCTTACATTTACGGGTTTAGTCGGGACTCCTGATGACGTTTTGAGACATCTCCTACAACTACAGCACCAGAATTGTGCTGCTGAAGCATGTCCGTTTTTTTGAATTTTTTTACGACATTTTGCAAAATATTTTTTTTCCCCGTGAAATATGCATTTTCTTTTAATTTCTTCCATTTTCGGGTTTTGTCGGGACTCCTGATGACGTTTTGAGACATTTCCTAAAACTACAGCACCAGAATTGTGCTGCTGAAGCAAGTCCGTTTTTTGTAATTTTTACGACAGGGTCCCCCCTTACGACATTTTAGCAAAAAATGTTTTTCTTAAAAAATGCATTTTCTTACATTTTATTACATTTACGGGTTTAGTCGGGACTCCTGATGACGTTTTGAGACATCTCCTACAACTACAGCACCAGAATTGTGCTGCTGAAGCAAGTCCGTTTTTTGGAATTTTTACGACAGGGTCCCCCCTTACGACATTTTAGCAAAAAAAATGTTTCGTAAAATATGCATTTTCTTACATTATCTTACATTTACGGGTTTAGTCGGGACTCCTGATGACGTTTTGAGACATCTCCTACAACTACAGCACCAGAATTGTGCTGCTGAAGCAAGTCCGTTTTTTGACATTTTTACGACAGGGTCCCCCTAGCGATATTTTAGCAAAAAATGTTTTTCTTAAAAAATGCATTTTCTTACATTTTCTTACATTTACGGGTTTAGTCGGGACTCCTGATGACGTTTTGAGACATTTCCTACAACTACAGCACCAGAATCGTGCTGCTGAAGCAAGTCCGTTTTTTGGAATTTTTACGACAGGGTCCCCCCTTAAGACATTTTAGCAAATTTTTTTTTTCGTAAAATATGCATTTTCTTACATTTTTTTACATTTACGGGTTTAGTCGGGACTCCTGATGACGTTTTGAGACATCTCCTACAACTACAGCACCAGAATTGTGCTGCTGAAGCAAGTCCGTTTTTTGGCATTTTTACGACAGGGTCCCCCCTTACGACATTTTAGCAAAAAATGTTTTTCTTAAAAAATGCATTTTCTTACATTTACGGGTTTAGTCGGGACTCCTGATGACGTTTTGAGACATCTCCTACAACTACAGCACCAGAATTGTGCTGCTGAAGCAAGTCTGTTTTTTTGGAATTTTTTTTAGTAAAAAAAAAGTTTTCACAAAAAAAGCATTTTATGCCATTTTTAGGTTTTGTAGGGACTCCTGATGACGTTTTGAGACATCTCCTACAACTACAGCACCAGAATTGTGCTGCTGAAGCAAGTCCGTTTTTTGGAATTTTTACGACAGGGTCCCCCCTTACGACATTTTAGCAAAAAATTTTTTTCGTAAAATATGCATTTTCTTACATTTACGGGTTTTGTCGGGACTCCTGATGACGTTTTGAGACATCTCCTACAACTACAGCACCAGAATTGTGCTGCTGAAGCAAGTCCGTTTTTTGGCATTTTTACGACAGGGTCCCCCCTTACGACATTTTAGCAAAAAATGTTTTTCTTAAAAAATGCATTTTCTTACATTTACGGGTTTAGTCGGGACTCCTGATGACGTTTTGAGACATCTCCTACAACTACAGCACCAGAATTGTGCTGCTGAAGCAAGTCCGTTTTTTGGCATTTTTACGACAGGGTCCCCCCTTACGACATTTTAGCAAAAAATGTTTTTCTTAAAAAATGCATTTTCTTACATTTTCTTACATTTACGGGTTTAGTCGGGACTCCTGATGACGTTTTGAGACATCTCCTACAACTACAGCACCAGAATTGTGCTGCTGAAGCAAGTCCGTTTTTTGGCATTTTTACGACAGGGTCCCCCCTTACGACATTTTAGCAAAAAATGTTTTTCTTAAAAAATGCATTTTCTTACATTTTCTTACATTTACGGGTTTAGTCGGGACTCCTGATGACGTTTTGAGACATCTCCTACAACTACAGCACCAGAATTGTGCTGCTGAAGCAAGTCCGTTTTTTGGCATTTTTACGACAGGGTCCCCCCTTACGACATTTTAGCAAAAAATGTTTTTCTTAAAAAATGCATTTTCTTACATTTTCTTACATTTACGGGTTTTATCAGGACTCCTGATGACGTTTTGAGACATCTCCTACAACTACAGCACCAGAATTGTGCTGCTGAAGAAAGTCTGTTTTTTGGAATTTTTTTTAGTAAAAAAAAGTTTTCACAAAAAAAGCATTTTATGCCATTTTTAGGTTTTGTAGGGACTCCTGATGACGTTTTGAGACATCTCCTACAACTACAGCACCAGAATTGTGCTGCTGAAGCAAGTCCGTTTTTTGGCATTTTTACGACAGGGTCCCCCCTTACGACATTTTAGCAAAAAATGTTTTTCTTAAAAAATGCATTTTCTTACATTTACGGGTTTAGTCGGGACTCCTGATGACGTTTTGAGACATCTCCTACAACTACAGCACCAGAATTGTGCTGCTGAAGCAAGTCCGTTTTTTGGAATTTTTACGACAGGGTCCCCCCTTACGACATTTTAGCAAAGAATGTTTTTCTTAAAAAATGCATTTTCTTACATTTTCTTACATTTACGGGTTTTGTCGGGACTCCTGATGACGTTTTGAGACATCTCCTACAACTACAGCACCAGAATTGTGCTGCTGAAGCAAGTCTGTTTTTTGGGATTTTTTTTAGTAAAAAAAAAGTTTTCCTAAAAAAAGCATTTTATGCCATTTTTAGGTTTTGTAGGGACTCCTGATGACGTTTTGAGACATCTCCTACAACTACAGCACCAGAATTGTGCTGCTGAAGCAAGTCCGTTTTTTGGAATTTTTACGACAGGGTCCCCCCTTACGACATTTTAGCAAAAAATGTTTTTCTTAAAAAATGCATTTTCTTACATTTTCTTACATTTACGGGTTTAGTCGGGACTCCTGATGACGTTTTGAGACATCTCCTACAACTACAGCACCAGAATTGTGCTGCTGAAGCAAGTCTATTTTTTGAAATTTTTTTTGTGAAAAAAAGTTTTCCAAAAAAAGCATTTCATGCCATTTTTAGGTTTTGTAGGGACTCCTGATGACGTTTTGAGACATCTCCTACAACTAGAGCACCAGAATTGTGCTGCTGAAGCAAGTCCGTTTTTTGTAATTTTTACGACAGGGTCCCCCCTTACGACATTTTAGTAAAAAATGTTTTTCTTAAAAAATGCATTTTCTTACATTTTATTACATTTATGGGTTTAGTCGGGACTCCTGATGACGTTTTGAGACATCTCCTACAACTACAGCACCAGAATTGTGCTGCTGAAGCAAGTCCGTTTTTTGGCATTTTTTTTAGTAAAAAAAAACTTTTCCAAAAAAAAGCATTTTATGCCATTTTTAGGTTTTGTAGGTACTCCTGATGACGTTTTGAGACATCTCCTACAACTACAGCACCAGAATTGTGCTGCTGAAGCAAGTCCGTTTTTTGTAATTTTTACGACAGGGTCCCCCCTTACGACATTTTAGCAAAAAAAATGTTTCGTAAAATATGCATTTTCTTACATTATCTTACATTTACGGGTTTAGTCGGGACTCCTGATGACGTTTTGAGACATCTCCTACAACTACAGCACCAGAATCGTGCTGCTGAAGCAAGTCTGTTTTTTGTAATTTTTACGACAGGGTCCCCCCTTACGACATTTTAGCAAAAAAAATGTTTCGTAAAATATGCATTTTCTTACATTATCTTACATTTACGGGTTTAGTCGGGACTCCTGATGACGTTTTGAGACATCTCCTACAACTACAGCACCAGAATTGTGCTGCTGAAGCAAGTCTGTTTTTTGGAATTTTTTTTAGTAAAAAAAAAGTTTTCCTAAAAAAAGCATTTTATGCCATTTTTAGGTTTTGTAGGGACTCCTGATGACGTTTTGAGACATCTCCTACAACTACAGCACCAGAATTGTGCTGCTGAAGCAAGTCCGTTTTTTGGCATTTTTACGACAGGGTCCCCCCTTACGACATTTTAGCAAAAAATGTTTTTCTTAAAAAATGCATTTTCTTACATTTTCTTACATTTACGGGTTTAGTCGGGACTCCTGATGACGTTTTGAGACATCTCCTACAACTACAGCACCAGAATTGTGCTGCTGAAGCAAGTCCGTTTTTTGGCATTTTTACGACAGGGTCCCCCCTTACGACATTTTAGCAAAAAATGTTTTTCTTAAAAAATGCATTTTCTTACATTTTCTTACATTTACGGGTTTAGTCGGGACTCCTGATGACGTTTTGAGACATCTCCTACAACTACAGCACCAGAATTGTGCTGCTGAAGCAAGTCCGTTTTTTGGCATTTTTACGACAGGGTCCCCCCTTACGACATTTTAGCAAAAAATGTTTTTCTTAAAAAAGGCATTTTCTTACATTTTCTTACATTTACGGGTTTAATCAGGACTCCTGATGACGTTTTGAGACATCTCCTACAACTACAGCACCAGAATTGTGCTGCTGAAGCAAGTCCGTTTTTTGGCATTTTTACGACAGGGTCCCCCCTTACGACATTTTAGCAAAAAATGTTTTTCTTAAAAAATGCATTTTCTTACATTTTCTTACATTTACGGGTTTAGTCGGGACTCCTGATGACGTTTTGAGACATCTCCTACAACTACAGCACCAGAATTGTGCTGCTGAAGCAAGTCCGTTTTTTGGCATTTTTACGACAGGGTCCCCCCTTACGACATTTTAGCAAAAAATGTTTTTCTTAAAAAAGGCATTTTCTTACATTTTCTTACATTTACGGGTTTAATCAGGACTCCTGATGACGTTTTGAGACATCTCCTACAACTACAGCACCAGAATTGTGCTGCTGAAGCAAGTCTGTTTTTTGGGATTTTTTTTAGTAAAAAAAAAGTTTTCCTAAAAAAAGCATTTTATGCCATTTTTAGGTTTTGTAGGGACTCCTGATGACGTTTTGAGACATCTCCTACAACTACAGCACCAGAATTGTGCTGCTGAAGCAAGTCCGTTTTTTGGAATTTTTACGACAGGGTCCCCCCTTACGACATTTTAGCAAAAAATGTTTTTCTTAAAAAATGCATTTTCTTACATTTTCTTACATTTACGGGTTTAGTCGGGACTCCTGATGACGTTTTGAGACATCTCCTACAACTACAGCACCAGAATTGTGCTGCTGAAGCAAGTCTATTTTTTGAAATTTTTTTTGTGAAAAAAAGTTTTCCAAAAAAAGCATTTCATGCCATTTTTAGGTTTTGTAGGGACTCCTGATGACGTTTTGAGACATCTCCTACAACTAGAGCACCAGAATTGTGCTGCTGAAGCAAGTCCGTTTTTTGTAATTTTTACGACAGGGTCCCCCCTTACGACATTTTAGTAAAAAATGTTTTTCTTAAAAAATGCATTTTCTTACATTTTATTACATTTACGGGTTTAGTCGGGACTCCTGATGACGTTTTGAGACATCTCCTACAACTACAGCACCAGAATTGTGCTGCTGAAGCAAGTCCGTTTTTTGGAATTTTTACGACAGGGTCCCCCCTTACGACATTTTAGCAAAAAAAAAATTTCTTAAAAAATGCATTTTCTTACATTTTCTTACATTTACGGGTTTAGTCGGGACTCCTGATGACGTTTTGAGACATCTCCTACAACTAGAGCACCAGAATTGTGCTGCTGAAGCAAGTCCGTTTTTTGTAATTTTTACGACAGGGTCCCCCCTTACGACATTTTAGCAAAAAAAATGTTTCGTAAAATATGCATTTTCTTACATTTTCTTACATTTACGGGTTTAGTCGGGACTCCTGATGACGTTTTGAGACATCTCCTACAACTACAGCACCAGAATTGTGCTGCTGAAGCAAGTCCGTTTTTTGGCATTTTTACGACAGGGTCCCCCCTAGCGACATTTTAGCAAAAAATGTTTTTCTTAAAAAATGCATTTTCTTACATTTTCTTACATTTACGGGTTTAGTCGGGACTCCTGATGACGTTTTGAGACATCTCCTACAACTACAGCACCAGAATCGTGCTGCTGAAGCAAGTCCGTTTTTTGGAATTTTTACGACAGGGTCCCCCCTTACGACATTTTAGCAAATTTTTTTTTTCGTAAAATATGCATTTTCTTACATTTTCTTACATTTACGGGTTTAGTCGGGACTCCTGATGACGTTTTGAGACATCTCCTACAACTACAGCACCAGAATTGTGCTGCTGAAGCAAGTCCGTTTTTTGGCATTTTTACGACAGGGTCCCCCCTTACGACATTTTAGCAAAAAATGTTTTTCTTAAAAAATGCATTTTCTTACATTTACGGGTTTAGTCGGGACTCCTGATGACGTTTTGAGACATCTCCTACAACTACAGCACCAGAATTGTGCTGCTGAAGCAAGTCCGTTTTTTGGAATTTTTACGACAGGGTCCCCCCCTTACGACATTTTAGAAAAAATTTTTTTTCGTAAAATATGCATTTTCTTACATTTACGGGTTTTGTCGGGACTCCTGATGACGTTTTGAGACATCTCCTACAACTACAGCACCAGAATTGTGCTGCTGAAGCAAGTCTGTTTTTTGGAATTTTTTTTAGTAAAAAAAAAGTTTTCCTAAAAAAAGCATTTTATGCCATTTTTAGGTTTTGTAGGGACTCCTGATGACGTTTTGAGACATCTCCTACAACTACAGCACCAGAATTGTGCTGCTGAAGCAAGTCCGTTTTTTGGAATTTTTACGACAGGGTCCCCCCTTACGACATTTTAGCAAAAAATGTTTTTCTTAAAAAATGCATTTTCTTACATTTTCTTACATTTACGGGTTTAGTCGGGACTCCTGATGACGTTTTGAGACATCTCCTACAACTACAACACCAGAATTGTGCTGCTGAAGCAAGTCTGTTTTTTGGAATTTTTTTTAGTAAAAAAAAAGTTTTCCATAAAAAAGCATTTTATGCCATTTTTAGGTTTTGTAGGGACTCCTGATGACGTTTTGAGACATCTCCTACAACTACAGCACCAGAATTGTGCTGCTGAAGCAAGTCCGTTTTTTGGAATTTTTACGACAGGGTCCCCCCCTTACGACATTTTAGCAAAATGTTTTTTTCGTAAAATATGCATTTTCTTACATTTTCTTACATTTACGGGTTTTGTCGGGACTCCTGATGACGTTTTGAGACATCTCCTACAACTACAGCACCAGAATTGTGCTGCTGAAGCAAGTCCGTTTTTTGGCATTTTTACGACATTTTAGCAAAAAATGTTTTTCTTAAAAAATGCATTTTCTTACATTTTCTTACATTTACGGGTTTAGTCGGGACTCCTGATGACGTTTTGAGACATCTCCTACAACTACAGCACCAGAATTGTGCTGCTGAAGCAAGTCCGTTTTTTGGAATTTTTACGACAGGGTCCCCCCTTACGACATTTTAGCAAAAAATGTTTTTCTTAAAAAATGCATTTTCTTACATTTACGGGTTTAGTCGGGACTCCTGATGACGTTTTGAGACATCTCCTACAACTACAACACCAGAATTGTGCTGCTGAAGCAAGTCTGTTTTTTGGAATTTTTTTTAGTAAAAAAAAAGTTTTCCATAAAAAAGCATTTTATGCCATTTTTAGGTTTTGTAGGGACTCCTGATGACGTTTTGAGACATCTCCTACAACTACAGCACCAGAATTGTGCTGCTGAAGCAAGTCCGTTTTTTGGAATTTTTACGACAGGGTCCCCCCCTTACGACATTTTAGCAAAATTTTTTTTTCGTAAAATATGCATTTTCTTACATTTTCTTACATTTACGGGTTTTGTCGGGACTCCTGATGACGTTTTGAGACATCTCCTACAACTACAGCACCAGAATTGTGCTGCTGAAGCAAGTCCGTTTTTTGGCATTTTTACGACAGGGTCCCCCCTTACGACATTTTAGCAAAAAATGTTTTTCTTAAAAAATGCATTTTCTTACATTTTCTTACATTTACGGGTTTAGTCGGGACTCCTGATGACGTTTTGAGACATCTCCTACAACTACAGCACCAGAATTGTGCTGCTGAAGCAAGTCCGTTTTTTGGCATTTTTACGACAGGGTCCCCCCTTACGACATTTTAGCAAAAAATGTTTTTCTTAAAAAATGCATTTTCTTACATTTACGGGTTTAGTCGGGACTCCTGATGACGTTTTGAGACATCTCCTACAACTAAAGCACCAGAATTGTGCTGCTGAAGCAAGTCCGTTTTTTGGAATTTTTACGACAGGGTCCCCCCTTACGACATTTTAGCAAAAAATGTTTTTCTTAAAAAATGCATTTTCTTACATTTACGGGTTTAGTCGGGACTCCTGATGACGTTTTGAGACATCTCCTACAACTACAGCACCAGAATCGTGCTGCTGAAGAAAGTCCGTTTTTTGGCATTTTTACGACAGGGTCCCCCCTTACGACATTTTAGCAAAAAATGTTTTTCTTAAAAAATGCATTTTCTTACATTTTCTTACATTTACGGGTTTAGTCGGGACTCCTGATGGCGTTTTGAGACATCTCCTACAACTACAGCACCAGAATTGTGCTGCTGAAGCAAGTCCGTTTTTTGTAATTTTTACGACAGGGTCCCCCCTTACGACATTTTAGCAAAAAATTTTTTTCTTAAAAAATGCATTTTCTTACATTTACGGATTTAGTCGGGACTCCTGATGACGTTTTGAGACATCACCTACAACTACAGCACCAGAATTGTGCTGCTGAAGCATGTCCGTTTTTTTGAATTTTTTTACGACATTTTGCAAAATTTTTTTTTTTCCCGTGAAATATGCATTTTCTTTTAATTTCTTCCATTTTCGGGTTTTGTCGGGACTCCTGATGACGTTTTGAGACATTTCCTAAAACTACAGCACCAGAATTGTGCTGCTGAAGCAAGTCCGTTTTTTTGATTTTTTTTTACGACATTTTGCAAAATATTTTTTTTCCGTTAAATATGCATTTTCTTCTCATTTCTTCCATTTTCGGGTTTAGTCGGGACTCCTGATGACATTTTGAGACATCTCCTACAACTACAGCACCAGAATTGTGCTGCTGAAACAAGTCCGTTTTTTGGAATTTTTACGACAGGGTCCCCCCTTACGACATTTTAGCAAAAAATGTTTTTCGTAAAAAATGCATTTTCTTACATTTACGGATTTAGTCGGGACTCCTGATGACATTTTGAGACATCTCCTACAACTACAGCACCAGAATTGTGCTGCTGAAACAAGTCCGTTTTTTGGAATTTTTACGACAGGGTCCCCCCTTACGACATTTTAGCAAAAAATGTTTTTCTTAAAAAATGCATTTTCTTACATTTACGGATTTAGTCGGGACTCCTGATGACGTTTTGAGACATCTCCTACAACTACAGCACCAGAATTGTGCTGCTGAAGCAAGTCCGTTTTTTGAAAAAAAATTTCTAAAAAAAAAGTTCTCCCAAAAAAAGCATTTTATGCCATTTTTAGGTTTTGTAGGGACTCCTGATGACGTTTTGAGACATCTCCTACAACTACAGCACCAGAATTGTGCTGCTGAAGCAAGTCCGTTTTTTGGAATTTTTACGACATTTTAGCAAAAAATGTTTTTCGTAAAAAATGCATTTTCTTCCTTTTTTTTTACATTTAGGGTTTAGTCTGGACTCCTGATGACGTTTTGAGACATCTCCTACAACTACAGCACCAGAATTGTGCTGCTGAAGCAAGTCCGTTTTTTGGAATTTTTTTTACGACATTTTAGCAAAAAATGTTTTTCGTAAAAAATGCATTTTCTTACATTTTCGGGTTTAGTCGGGACTCCTGATGACGTTTTGAGACATCTCCTACAACTACAGCACCAGAATTGTGCTGCTGAAGCAAGTCCGTTTTTTTGAATTTTTTTTACGACATTTTGCAAAATATTTTTTTTCCGTAAAATATGCATTTTCTTCCAATTTCTTCCATTTTCGGGTTTAGTCGGGACTCCTGATGACGTTTTGAGACATCTCCTACAACTACAGCACCAGAATTGTGCTGCTGAAGCAAGTCCGTTTTTTGGAATTTTTTTTACGACATTTTGCAAAATATTTTTTTCCCGTAAAATATGCATTTTCTTCTAATTTCTTCCATTTTCGGGTTTAGTCGGGACTCCTGATGACGTTTTGAGACATCTCCTACAACTACAGCACCAGAATTGTACTGCTGAAGCAAGTCCGTTTTTTGGCATTTTTACGACAGGGTCCCCCCTTACTACATTTTAGCAAAAAATGTTTTTCTTAAAAAATGCATTTTCTTACATTTACGGGTTTAGTCGGGACTCCTGATGACGTTTTGAGACATCTCCTACAACTACAGCACCAGAATTATGCTGCTAAAGCAAGTCCATTTTTTGGAATTTTTACGACATTTTAGCAAAAAATGTTTTTCGTAAAAAATGCATTTTCTTACATTTTTAGGTTTGTCGGGACTCCTGATGACGTTTTGAGACATCTCCTACAACTACAGCACCAGAATTGTGCTGCTGAAGCAAGTCCATTTTTTGGAATTTTTACGACAGGGTCCCCCCTTACGACATTTTAGCAAAAAATGTTTTTCGTAAAATATGCATTTTCTTACATTTTCTTACATTTACGGGTTTAGTCGGGACTCCTGATGACGTTTTGAGACATCTCTTACAACTACAGCACCAGAATTGTGCTGCTGAAGCAAGTCCGTTTTTTGTAATTTTTACGACAGGGTCCCCCCTTACGACATTTTAGCAAAAAATGTTTTTCTTAAAAAATGCATTTTCTTACATTTACGGGTTTAGTCGGGACTCCTGATGACGTTTTGAGACATCACCTACAACTACAGCACCAAAATTGTGCTGCTGAAGCATGTCCGTTTTTTTGAATTTTTTTACGACATTTTGCAAAATATTTTTTTTTCCTGTGAAATATGCATTTTCTTTTAATTTCTTCCATTTTCGGGTTTTGTCGGGACTCCTGATGACGTTTTGAGACATTTCCTAAAACTACAGCACCAGAATTGTGCTGCTGAAGCAAGTCCGTTTTTTGGAATTTTTACGACAGGGTCCCCCCTTACGACATTTTAGCAAAAAAAATGTTTCGTAAAATATGCATTTTCTTACATTATCTTACATTTACGGGTTTAGTCGGGACTCCTGATGACGTTTTGAGACATCTCCTACAACTACAGCACCAGAATTGTGCTGCTGAAGCAAGTCCGTTTTTTGGCATTTTTACGACAGGGTCCCCCCTAGCGACATTTTAGCAAAAAATGTTTTTCTTAAAAAATGCATTTTCTTACATTTTCTTACATTTACGGGTTTAGTCGGGACTCCTGATGACGTTTTGAGACATCTCCTACAACTACAGCACCAGAATCGTGCTGCTGAAGCAAGTCCGTTTTTTGGAATTTTTACGACAGGGTCCCCCCTTACGACATTTTAGCAAATTTTTTTTTTCGTAAAATATGCATTTTCTTACATTTTCTTACATTTACGGGTTTAGTCGGGACTCCTGATGACGTTTTGAGACATCTCCTACAACTACAGCACCAGAATTGTGCTGCTGAAGCAAGTCCGTTTTTTGGCATTTTTACGACAGGGTCCCCCCTTACGACATTTTAGCAAAAAATGTTTTTCTTAAAAAATGCATTTTCTTACATTTACGGGTTTAGTCGGGACTCCTGATGACGTTTTGAGACATCTCCTACAACTACAGCACCAGAATTGTGCTGCTGAAGCAAGTCCGTTTTTTGGAATTTTTACGACAGGGTCCCCCCCTTACGACATTTTAGAAAAACATTTTTTTCGTAAAATATGCATTTTCTTACATTTACGGGTTTTGTCGGGACTCCTGATGACGTTTTGAGACATCTCCTACAACTACAGCACCAGAATTGTGCTGCTGAAGCAAGTCTGTTTTTTGGAATTTTTTTTAGTAAAAAAAAAGTTTTCCTAAAAAAAGCATTTTATGCCATTTTTAGGTTTTGTAGGGACTCCTGATGACGTTTTGAGACATCTCCTACAACTACAGCACCAGAATTGTGCTGCTGAAGCAAGTCCGTTTTTTGGAATTTTTACGACAGGGTCCCCCCTTACGACATTTTAGCAAAAAATGTTTTTCTTAAAAAATGCATTTTCTTACATTTTCTTACATTTACGGGTTTAGTCGGGACTCCTGATGACGTTTTGAGACATCTCCTACAACTACAACACCAGAATTGTGCTGCTGAAGCAAGTCTGTTTTTTGGAATTTTTTTTAGTAAAAAAAAAGTTTTCCATAAAAAAGCATTTCATGCCATTTTTAGGTTTTGTAGGGACTCCTGATGACGTTTTGAGACATCTCCTACAACTACAGCACCAGAATTGTGCTGCTGAAGCAAGTCCGTTTTTTGGAATTTTTACGACAGGGTCCCCCCCTTACGACATTTTAGCAAAATTTTTTTTTCGTAAAATATGCATTTTCTTACATTTTCTTACATTTACGGGTTTAGTCGGGACTCCTGATGACGTTTTGAGACATCTCCTACAACTACAGCACCAGAATTGTGCTGCTGAAGCAAGTCCGTTTTTTGGCATTTTTACGACAGGGTCCCCCCTTACGACATTTTAGCAAAAAATGTTTTTCTTAAAAAATGCATTTTCTTACATTTACGGGTTTAGTCGGGACTCCTGATGACGTTTTGAGACATCTCCTACAACTAAAGCACCAGAATTGTGCTGCTGAAGCAAGTCCGTTTTTTGGAATTTTTACGACAGGGTCCCCCCTTACGACATTTTAGCAAAAAATGTTTTTCTTAAAAAATGCATTTTCTTACATTTACGGGTTTAGTCGGGACTCCTGATGACGTTTTGAGACATCTCCTACAACTACAGCACCAGAATCGTGCTGCTGAAGAAAGTCCGTTTTTTGGCATTTTTACGACAGGGTCCCTTACGACATTTTAGCAAAAAATGTTTTTCTTAAAAAATGCATTTTCTTACATTTTCTTACATTTACGGGTTTAGTCGGGACTCCTGATGGCGTTTTGAGACATCTCCTACAACTACAGCACCAGAATTGTGCTGCTGAAGCAAGTCCGTTTTTTGTAATTTTTACGACAGGGTCCCCCCTTACGACATTTTAGCAAAAAATGTTTTTCTTAAAAAATGCATTTTCTTACATTTACGGGTTTAGTCGGGACTCCTGATGACGTTTTGAGACATCACCTACAACTACAGCACCAGAATTGTGCTGCTGAAGCATGTCCGTTTTTTTGAATTTTTTTACGACATTTTGCAAAATATTTTTTTTTCCCGTGAAATATGCATTTTCTTTTAATTTCTTCCATTTTCGGGTTTTGTCGGGACTCCTGATGACGTTTTGAGACATTTCCTAAAACTACAGCACCAGAATTGTGCTGCTGAAGCAAGTCCGTTTTTTGGCATTTTTACGACAGGGTCCCCCCTAGCGACATTTTAGCAAAAAATGTTTTTCTTAAAAAATGCATTTTCTTACATTTTCTTACATTTACGGGTTTAGTCGGGACTCCTGATGACGTTTTGAGACATCTCCTACAACTACAGCACCAGAATCGTGCTGCTGAAGCAAGTCCGTTTTTTGGAATTTTTACGACAGGGTCCCCCCTTACGACATTTTAGCAAATTTTTTTTTTCGTAAAATATGCATTTTCTTACATTTTCTTACATTTACGGGTTTAGTCGGGACTCCTGATGACGTTTTGAGACATCTCCTACAACTACAGCACCAGAATTGTGCTGCTGAAGCAAGTCCGTTTTTTGGCATTTTTACGACAGGGTCCCCCCTTACGACATTTTAGCAAAAAATGTTTTTCTTAAAAAATGCATTTTCTTACATTTACGGGTTTAGTCGGGACTCCTGATGACGTTTTGAGACATCTCCTACAACTACAGCACCAGAATTGTGCTGCTGAAGCAAGTCCGTTTTTTGGAATTTTTACGACAGGGTCCCCCCCTTACGACATTTTAGAAAAAATTTTTTTTCGTAAAATATGCATTTTCTTACATTTACGGGTTTTGTCGGGACTCCTGATGACGTTTTGAGACATCTCCTACAACTACAGCACCAGAATTGTGCTGCTGAAGCAAGTCTGTTTTTTGGAATTTTTTTTAGTAAAAAAAAAGTTTTCCTAAAAAAAGCATTTTATGCCATTTTTAGGTTTTGTAGGGACTCCTGATGACGTTTTGAGACATCTCCTACAACTACAGCACCAGAATTGTGCTGCTGAAGCAAGTCCGTTTTTTGGAATTTTTACGACAGGGTCCCCCCTTACGACATTTTAGCAAAAAATGTTTTTCTTAAAAAATGCATTTTCTTACATTTTCTTACATTTACGGGTTTAGTCGGGACTCCTGGTGACGTTTTGAGACATCTCCTACAACTACAGCACCAGAATTGTGCTGCTGAAGCAAGTCAGTTTTTTGGCATTTTTACGACAGGGTCCCCCCTTACGACATTTTAGCAAAAAATGTTTTTCTTAAAAAATGCATTTTCTTGCATTTTCTTACATTTTCTTACATTTACGGGTTTAGTCGGGACTCCTGATGACGTTTTGAGACATCTCCTACAACTACAACACCAGAATTGTGCTGCTGAAGCAAGTCTGTTTTTTGGAATTTTTTTTAGTAAAAAAAAAGTTTTCCATAAAAAAGCATTTTATGCCATTTTTAGGTTTTGTAGGGACTCCTGATGACGTTTTGAGACATCTCCTACAACTACAGCACCAGAATTGTGCTGCTGAAGCAAGTCCGTTTTTTGGAATTTTTACGACAGGGTGCCCCCTTACGACATTTTAGCAAAAAATGTTTTTCTTAAAAAATGCATTTTCTTACATTTTCTTACATTTACGGGTTTAGTCGGGACTCCTGATGACGTTTTGAGACATCTCCTACAACTACAGCACCAGAATTGTGCTGCTGAAGCAAGTCCGTTTTTTGGCATTTTTACGACAGGGTCCCCCCTTACGACATTTTAGCAAAAAATGTTTTTCTTAAAAAATGCATTTTCTTACATTTACGGGTTTAGTCGGGACTCCTGATGACGTTTTGAGACATCTCCTACAACTACAGCACCAGAATCGTGCTGCTGAAGAAAGTCCGTTTTTTGGCATTTTTACGACAGGGTCCCCCCTTACGACATTTTAGCAAAAAATGTTTTTCTTAAAAAATGCATTTTCTTACATTTTCTTACATTTACGGGTTTAGTCGGGACTCCTGATGGCGTTTTGAGACATCTCCTACAACTACAGCACCAGAATTGTGCTGCTGAAGCAAGTCCGTTTTTTGTAATTTTTACGACAGGGTCCCCCCTTACGACATTTTAGCAAAAAATGTTTTTCTTAAAAAATGCATTTTCTTACATTTACGGGTTTAGTCGGGACTCCTGATGACGTTTTGAGACATCACCTACAACTACAGCACCAGAATTGTGCTGCTGAAGCATGTCCGTTTTTTTGAATTTTTTTACGACATTTTGCAAAATATTTTTTTTTCCCGTGAAATATGCATTTTCTTTTAATTTCTTCCATTTTCGGGTTTTGTCGGGACTCCTGATGACGTTTTGAGACATTTCCTAAAACTACAGCACCAGAATTGTGCTGCTGAAGCAAGTCCGTTTTTTTGATTTTTTTTTACGACATTTTGCAAAATATTTTTTTTCCGTTAAATATGCATTTTCTTCTCATTTCTTCCATTTTCGGGTTTAGTCGGGACTCCTGATGACATTTTGAGACATCTCCTACAACTACAGCACCAGAATTGTGCTGCTGAAACAAGTCCGTTTTTTGGAATTTTTACGACAGGGTCCCCCCTTACGACATTTTAGCAAAAAATGTTTTTCGTAAAAAATGCATTTTCTTACATTTACGGATTTAGTCGGGACTCCTGATGACGTTTTGAGACATCTCCTACAACTACAGCACCAGAATTGTGCTGCTGAAGCAAGTCCGTTTTTTGAAAAAAAAATTCTAAAAAAAAAGTTTTCCCAAAAAAAGCATTTTATGCCATTTTTAGGTTTTGTAGGGACTCCTGATGACGTTTTGAGACATCTCCTACAACTACAGCACCAGAATTGTGCTGCTGAAGCAAGTCCGTTTTTTGGAATTTTTACGACATTTTAGCAAAAAATGTTTTTCGTAAAAAATGCATTTTCTTCCTTTTTTTTTACATTTAGGGTTTAGTCTGGACTCCTGATGACGTTTTGAGACATCTCCTACAACTACAGCACCAGAATTGTGCTGCTGAAGCAAGTCCGTTTTTTGGAATTTTTACGACAGGGTCCCCACTTACGACATTTAAGCAAAAAATGTTTTTCTTAAAAAATGCATTTTCTTACATTTTCTTACATTTACGGGTTTAGTCGGGACTCCTGATGACGTTTTGAGACATCTCCTACAACTACAGCACCAGAATTGTGCTGCTGAAGCAAGTCCGTTTTTTGGAATTTTTTTTACGACATTTTAGCAAAAAATGTTTTTCGTAAAAAATGCATTTTCTTACATTTTCGGGTTTAGTCGGGACTCCTGATGACGTTTTGAGACATCTCCTACAACTACAGCACCAGAATTGTGCTGCTGAAGCAAGTCCGTTTTTTTTAATTTTTTTTACGACATTTTGCAAAATATTTTTTTTCCGTAAAATATGCATTTTCTTCCAATTTCTTCCATTTTCGGGTTTAGTCGGGACTCCTGATGACGTTTTGAGACATCTCCTACAACTACAGCACCAGAATTGTGCTGCTGAAGCAAGTCCGTTTTTTGGAATTTTTTTTACGACATTTTGCAAAATATTTTTTTCCCGTAAAATATGCATTTTCTTCTAATTTCTTCCATTTTCGGGTTTAGTCGGGACTCCTGATGACGTTTTGAGACATCTCCTACAACTACAGCACCAGAATTGTGCTGCTGAAGCAAGTCCGTTTTTTGGAATTTTTACGACAGGGTCCCCCCTTACGACATTTTAGCAAAAAATGTTTTTCGTAAAAAATGCATTTTCTTACATTTTCGGGTTTAGTCGGGACTCCTGATGACATTTTGAGACATCTCCTACAACTACAGCACCAGAATTGTACTGCTGAAGCAAGTCCATTTTTTGGAATTTTTACGACATTTTAGCAAAAAATGTTTTTCTTAAAAAATGCATTTTCTTACATTTACGGGTTTAGTCGGGACTCCTGATGACGTTTTGAGACATCTCCTACAACTACAGCACCAGAATTATGCTGCTAAAGCAAGTCCATTTTTTGGAAATTTTACGACATTTTAGCAAAAAATGTTTTTCGTAAAAAATGCATTTTCTTACATTTTTAGGTTTGTCGGGACTCCTGATGACGTTTTGAGACATCTCCTACAACTACAGCACCAGAATTGTGCTGCTGAAGCAAGTCCGTTTTTTGGAATTTTTACGACAGGGTCCCCCCTTACGACATTTTAGCAAAAAATGTTTTTCGTAAAATATGCATTTTCTTACATTTTCTTACATTTACGGGTTTAGTCGGGACTCCTGATGACGTTTTGAGACATCTCTTACAACTACAGCACCAGAATTGTGCTGCTGAAGCAAGTCCGTTTTTTGTAATTTTTACGACAGGGTCCCCCCTTACGACATTTTAGCAAAAAATGTTTTCCTTAAAAAATGCATTTTCTTACATTTACGGGTTTAGTCGGGACTCCTGATGACGTTTTGAGACATCACCTACAACTACAGCACCAGAATTGTGCTGCTGAAGCATGTCCGTTTTTTTGAATTTTTTTACGACATTTTGCAAAATATTTTTTTTCCCGTGAAATATGCATTTTCTTTTAATTTCTTCCATTTTCGGGTTTTGTCGGGACTCCTGATGACGTTTTGAGACATTTCCTAAAACTACAGCACCAGAATTGTGCTGCTGAAGCAAGTCCGTTTTTTGGAATTTTTACGACAGGGTCCCCCCTTACGACATTTTAGCAAAAAAAATGTTTCGTAAAATATGCATTTTCTTACATTATCTTACATTTACGGGTTTAGTCGGGACTCCTGATGACGTTTTGAGACATCTCCTACAACTACAGCACCAGAATTGTGCTGCTGAAGCAAGTCCGTTTTTTGGCATTTTTACGACAGGGTCCCCCCTAGCGACATTTTAGCAAAAAATGTTTTTCTTAAAAAATGCATTTTCTTACATTTTCTTACATTTACGGGTTTAGTCGGGACTCCTGATGACGTTTTGAGACATCTCCTACAACTACAGCACCAGAATCGTGCTGCTGAAGCAAGTCCGTTTTTTGGAATTTTTACGACAGGGTCCCCCCTTACGACATTTTAGCAAATTTTTTTTTCCGTAAAATATGCATTTTCTTACATTTTCTTACATTTACGGCAGGGGTCTCAAACTCAATTTACCTGGGGGCCACCGGATGCAGAAACCGGGTGAGGCTGGGCCGCAAGAAAAGATTTCTTTAAAAAAAATCTAGCATGCACTTTTTAATGAATTCCCCTTCTTTGAATGGCTTTCCCGCCATAGCAACCATCTCACTCACCACGTAGCTAGCTTTGACTGCTGCATCGCTCTTTTCGCTTGCTTTCTTGACGAAATCTTGTCGCCTCAGTGGACTGGTTTTAAAATGTGCAACCCGGTTCACTCTCTCATCTCCCTGGTATTTTGCATACTCCTCAGCATGTCTAATTGTATAATGACGTTTCAAATTGTATTCCTTCCTTCTATCACCGCAACTTTCTCTGTATCAACTACAGAAAAGAGCCATAAGGATTATTCATAAAGTAGATTACTTAGAACACACTTACATATTATTTATTAATTCGGGTTTATTGGAATTACAGGAGCTAGTAAAGTTACAGACATGATGTGTCATGTTTTAGGCTAAAAGTAAAACATTACCAGCAAATTTACAAAAAAATGTTTGTCATCACTTGTGAGAATGAAGAGCATAGAAGAAAAGGTCATTTCCAACATCAGTATTCAAGGACAACTTTAAAAGAAAGGTGCATATCAGTGGTGGGGGGTTAAACTCTGGAATTCTCTTTACAATGAGATAAAAGATTGTAAAAATATATTCCAATTGAAAAAATATATAAAGACAGAACAATAAGATCATCTGGACAGCCATAAGTGTTTACACTTTGCTTTATATTTATTATTTTACTTATTTTTTGCCTGGTTTTGTATTTGTTTTGTTTCATCCTGTGAGGTGTATATTACTTCTTTTGTTTTTTTTTGTTCGGTTTGTACATCATGAAGTTTTGCACTTGTTGTGTTTTTTTGTTTGTTTTCGTTATATTTGGATGTAATTGTTGGTTTATATGATATCATTAAGTAAGACTACGTATTATGTTGAAGGGGGCAGAAAAATTAAAAGATTTTTCTTTATCCTGCTCCTTCTCAGGCATTGGTGTGTAAATGTATAATTGAATAATTGAGGTATAATTGTCTATCGACCAAAGATGCACATCAATGAAGGAGATAAATAAAAATGAAATGAAATAAGACACGTCGGGGTGCCCCTGTGCTCAACAAAGAAATATTGCATCAAAAATCGTCTCTGTCTGGAGCCAACGGGAGGGGGAGTGGGAGGGGGGCGGCTCGCCGTGGAGTTTACAGTTACGGTAGCACAATTAGCCCCGAACGGGCTAACTTCACCACTATTGTGTTACACGTCTGATTCGCCCAGCGACTCTCTGTCGGAGTATCAGCGCTGGGGTCCAGTGCACCACACTTTTGTATTGTCGCTCGCTCCTTCGGCGGAGTGCTCGTCTTCCCCGCCCGCACTGTTTACAACGGGGGCGGGAGCGAGCAGGCGAGCGAGCGAGGGCGGCAGAGCGTGTGCGGGTGTCGTGAAAAAGCGGCAAAATGTTTCTCTGCTTGCATCACGCAAGTGACGTCAATGCATACTTGCCAACCTTGAGACCTCCGAATTCGGGAGATGGGGGGGTTGAGGTTGAGGTGTGTGTCGGGGGGTTGAGGTGGGCGGGGTTGGGGGTAGCGGGGGTTTTTGTAGCCCGGAAGAGTTAGGGCTGCAAAGGATTCTGGGTATTTGTTCTGTTGTGTTTAGGTGCGGATGTTCTCCCGAAATGTGTTTGTCATTCTTGTTTGGTGTGGGTTCACAGTGTGGCGCATATTTGTAACAGTGTTAAAGAATAAATAAAATAAAATATGACCACCCTCAGTGTGAAATGTATGGCTGTTCTTCAAGTATGTGTTGGAGAACATACTTGAAGAACAAGCCTCACACAACATGTGTCTGGGCCGGCATGCTGTTAATATGGAGATGTTAGTATGGTGAAAAAGATGATGCGGTGACATTTTTTAGAGGACACTAAGGACGCCCTCAAGAGTCTGATACCACACCGTGATTGGTAGAATCCTTCAGCTCCGCACACAATGCTGACAAGCGGCATTCATTTAAAACTCGCGGGCCGCACTACCATTAAACTGTCATATGAAGGTGGGGGCCGCAAAATAACGTCTCGCGGGCCTCAGTTGGTCCGCGGGCCGCGTGTTTGAGACCCCTGATTTACGGGTTTAGTCGGGACTCCTGATGACGTTTTGAGACATCTCCTACAACTACAGCACCAGAATTGTGCTGCTGAAGCAAGTCCGTTTTTTGGCATTTTTACGACAGGGTCCCCCCTTACGACATTTTAGCAAAAAATGTTTTTCTTAAAAAATGCATTTTCTTACATTTACGGGTTTAGTCGGGACTCCTGATGACGTTTTGAGACATCTCCTACAACTACAGCACCAGAATTGTGCTGCTGAAGCAAGTCCGTTTTTTGGAATTTTTACGACAGGGTCCCCCCTTACGACATTTTAGCAAAAAATGTTTTTCGTAAAAAATGCATTTTCTTACATTTTCGGGTTTAGTCGGGACTCCTGATGACGTTTTGAGACATCTCCTACAACTACAGCACCAGAATTGTGCTGCTGAAGCAAGTCCGTTTTTTTGAAATTTTTTTACGGCATTTTGCAAAATATTTTTTTTCCGTAAAATATGCATTTTCTTCCAATTTCTTCCATTTTCGGGTTTAGTCGGGACTCCTGATGACGTTTTGAGACATCTCCTACAACTACAGCACCAGAATTGTGCTGCTGAAGCAAGTCCGTTTTTTGGAATTTTTTTTACGACATTTTGCAAAATATTTTTTTCCCGTAAAATATGCATTTTCTTCTAATTTCTTCCATTTTCGGGTTTAGTCGGGACTCCTGATGACGTTTTGAGACATCTCCTACAACTACAGCACCAGAATTGTACTGCTGAAGCAAGTCCATTTTTTGGAATTTTTACGACATTTTAGCAAAAAATGTTTTTCTTAAAAAATGCATTTTCTTACATTTACGGGTTTAGTCGGGACTCCTGATGACGTTTTGAGACATCTCCTACAACTACAGCACCAGAATTATGCTGCTAAAGCAAGTCCATTTTTTGGAATTTTTACGACATTTTAGCAAAAAATGTTTTCCGTAAAAAATGCATTTTCTTACATTTTTAGGTTTGTCGGGACTCCTGATGACGTTTTGAGACATCTCCTACAACTACAGCACCAGAATTGTGCTGCTGAAGCAAGTCCGTTTTTTGGAATTTTTACGACAGGGTCCCCCCTTACGACATTTTAGCAAAAAATGTTTTTCGTAAAATATGCATTTTCTTACATTTTCTTACATTTACGGGTTTAGTCGGGACTCCTGATGACGTTTTGAGACATCTCTTACAACTACAGCACCAGAATTGTGCTGCTGAAGCAAGTCCGTTTTTTGTAATTTTTACGACAGGGTCCCCCCTTACGACATTTTAGCAAAAAATGTTTTCCTTAAAAAATGCATTTTCTTACATTTACGGGTTTAGTCGGGACTCCTGATGACGTTTTGAGACATCACCTACAACTACAGCACCAGAATTGTGCTGCTGAAGCATGTCCGTTTTTTTGAATTTTTTTACGACATTTTGCAAAATATTTTTTTTTCCCGTGAAATATGCATTTTCTTTTAATTTCTTCCATTTTCGGGTTTTGTCGGGACTCCTGATGACGTTTTGAGACATTTCCTAAAACTACAGCACCAGAATTGTGCTGCTGAAGCAAGTCCGTTTTTTGGAATTTTTACGACAGGGTCCCCCCTTACGACATTTTAGCAAAAAAAATGTTTCGTAAAATATGCATTTTCTTACATTATCTTACATTTACGGGTTTAGTCGGGACTCCTGATGACGTTTTGAGACATCTCCTACAACTACAGCACCAGAATTGTGCTGCTGAAGCAAGTCCGTTTTTTGGCATTTTTACGACAGGGTCCCCCCTAGCGACATTTTAGCAAAAAATGTTTTTCTTAAAAAATGCATTTTCTTACATTTTCTTACATTTACGGGTTTAGTCGGGACTCCTGATGACGTTTTGAGACATCTCCTACAACTACAGCACCAGAATCGTGCTGCTGAAGCAAGTCCGTTTTTTGGAATTTTTACGACAGGGTCCCCCCTTACGACATTTTAGCAAATTTTTTTTTCCGTAAAATATGCATTTTCTTACATTTTCTTACATTTACGGGTTTAGTCGGGACTCCTGATGACGTTTTGAGACATCTCCTACAACTACAGCACCAGAATTGTGCTGCTGAAGCAAGTCCGTTTTTTGGCATTTTTACGACAGGGTCCCCCCTTACGACATTTTAGCAAAAAATGTTTTTCTTAAAAAATGCATTTTCTTACATTTACGGGTTTAGTCGGGACTCCTGATGACGTTTTGAGACATCTCCTACAACTACAGCACCAGAATTGTGCTGCTGAAGCAAGTCCGTTTTTTGGAATTTTTACGACAGGGTCCCCCCCTTACGACATTTTAGAAAAATTTTTTTTTCGTAAAATATGCATTTTCTTACATTTACGGGTTTTGTCGGGACTCCTGATGACGTTTTGAGACATCTCCTACAACTACAGCACCAGAATTGTGCTGCTGAAGCAAGTCTGTTTTTTGGAATTTTTTTTAGTAAAAAAAAAGTTTTCCTAAAAAAAGCATTTTATGCCATTTTTAGGTTTTGTAGGGACTCCTGATGACGTTTTGAGACATCTCCTACAACTACAGCACCAGAATTGTGCTGCTGAAGCAAGTCCGTTTTTTGGAATTTTTACGACAGGGTCCCCCCTTACGACATTTTAGCAAAAAATGTTTTTCTTAAAAAATGCATTTTCTTACATTTTCTTACATTTACGGGTTTAGTCGGGACTCCTGATGACGTTTTGAGACATCTCCTACAACTACAACACCAGAATTGTGCTGCTGAAGCAAGTCTGTTTTTTGGAATTTTTTTTAGTAAAAAAAAAGTTTTCCATAAAAAAGCATTTTATGCCATTTTTAGGTTTTGTAGGGACTCCTGATGACGTTTTGAGACATCTCCTACAACTACAGCACCAGAATTGTGCTGCTGAAGCAAGTCCGTTTTTTGGAATTTTTACGACAGGGTCCCCCCCTTACGACATTTTAGCAAAATGTTTTTTTCGTAAAATATGCATTTTCTTACATTTTCTTACATTTACGGGTTTTGTCGGGACTCCTGATGACGTTTTGAGACATCTCCTACAACTACAGCACCAGAATTGTGCTGCTGAAGCAAGTCCGTTTTTTGGCATTTTTACGACAGGGTCCCCCTTACGACATTTTAGCAAAAAATGTTTTTCTTAAAAAATGCATTTTCTTACATTTTCTTACATTTACGGGTTTAGTCGGGACTCCTGATGACGTTTTGAGACATCTCCTACAACTACAGCACCAGAATTGTGCTGCTGAAGCAAGTCCGTTTTTTGGCATTTTTACGACAGGGTCCCCCCTTACGACATTTTAGCAAAAACTGTTTTTCTTAAAAAATGCATTTTCTTACATTTACGGGTTTAGTCGGGACTCCTGATGACGTTTTGAGACATCTCCTACAACTAAAGCACCAGAATTGTGCTGCTGAAGCAAGTCCGTTTTTTGGAATTTTTACGACAGGGTCCCCCCTTACGACATTTTAGCAAAAAATGTTTTTCTTAAAAAATGCATTTTCTTACATTTACGGGTTTAGTCGGGACTCCTGATGACGTTTTGAGACATCTCCTACAACTACAGCACCAGAATCGTGCTGCTGAAGAAAGTCCGTTTTTTGGCATTTTTACGACAGGGTCCCCCCTTACGACATTTTAGCAAAAAATGTTTTTCTTAAAAAATGCATTTTCTTACATTTTCTTACATTTACGGGTTTAGTCGGGACTCCTGATGGCGTTTTGAGACATCTCCTACAACTACAGCACCAGAATTGTGCTGCTGAAGCAAGTCCGTTTTTTGTAATTTTTACGACAGGGTCCCCCCTTACGACATTTTAGCAAAAAATGTTTTTCTTAAAAAATGCATTTTCTTACATTTACGGGTTTAGTCGGGACTCCTGATGACGTTTTGAGACATCACCTACAACTACAGCACCAGAATTGTGCTGCTGAAGCATGTCCGTTTTTTTGAATTTTTTTACGACATTTTGCAAAATATTTTTTTTTCCCGTGAAATATGCATTTTCTTTTAATTTCTTCCATTTTCGGGTTTTGTCGGGACTCCTGATGACGTTTTGAGACATTTCCTAAAACTACAGCACCAGAATTGTGCTGCTGAAGCAAGTCCGTTTTTTTGATTTTTTTTTACGACATTTTGCAAAATATTTTTTTTCCGTTAAATATGCATTTTCTTCTCATTTCTTCCATTTTCGGGTTTAGTCGGGACTCCTGATGACATTTTGAGACATCTCCTACAACTACAGCACCAGAATTGTGCTGCTGAAACAAGTCCGTTTTTTGGAATTTTTACGACAGGGTCCCTCCCCCCTTACGACATTTTAGCAAAAAATGTTTTTCGTAAAAAATGCATTTTCTTACATTTACGGATTTAGTCGGGACTCCTGATGACGTTTTGAGACATCTCCTACAACTACAGCACCAGAATTGTGCTGCTGAAGCAAGTCCGTTTTTTGGAATTTTTACGACATTTTAGCAAAAAATGTTTTTCGTAAAAAATGCATTTTCTTCCTTTTTTTTTACATTTAGGGTTTAGTCTGGACTCCTGATGACGTTTTGAGACATCTCCTACAACTACAGCACCAGAATTGTGCTGCTGAAGCAAGTCCGTTTTTTGGAATTTTTTTTACGACATTTTAGCAAAAAATGTTTTTCGTAAAAAATGCATTTTCTTACATTTTCGGGTTTAGTCGGGACTCCTGATGACGTTTTGAGACATCTCCTACAACTACAGCACCAGAATTGTGCTGCTGAAGCAAGTCCGTTTTTTTGAATTTTTTTTACGACATTTTGTAAAATATTTTTTTTCCGTAAAATATGCATTTTCTTCCAATTTCTTCCATTTTCGGGTTTAGTCGGGACTCCTGATGACGTTTTGAGACATCTCCTACAACTACAGCACCAGAATTGTGCTGCTGAAGCAAGTCCGTTTTTTGGAATTTTTTTTACGACATTTTGCAAAATATTTTTTTCCCGTAAAATATGCATTTTCTTCTAATTTCTTCCATTTTCGGGTTTAGTCGGGACTCCTGATGACGTTTTGAGACATCTCCTACAACTACAGCACCAGAATTGTGCTGCTGAAGCAAGTCCGTTTTTTGGAATTTTTACGACAGGGTCCCCCCTTACGACATTTTAGCAAAAAATGTTTTTCGTAAAAAATGCATTTTCTTACATTTTCGGGTTTAGTCGGGACTCCTGATGACGTTTTGAGACATCTCCTACAACTACAGCACCAGAATTGTGCTGCTGAAGCAAGTCCGTTTTTTTAAATTTTTTTTACGGCATTTTGCAAAATATTTTTTTTCCGTAAAATATGCATTTTCTTCCAATTTCTTCCATTTTCGGGTTTAGTCGGGACTCCTGATGACGTTTTGAGACATCTCCTACAACTACAGCACCAGAATTGTACTGCTGAAGCAAGTCCGTTTTTTGGCATTTTTACGACAGGGTCCCCCCTTACTACATTTTAGCAAAAAATGTTTTTCTTAAAAAATGCATTTTCTTACATTTACGGGTTTAGTCGGGACTCCTGATGACGTTTTGAGACATCTCCTACAACTACAGCACCAGAATTATGCTGCTAAAGCAAGTCCATTTTTTGGAATTTTTACGACATTTTAGCAAAAAATGTTTTTCGTAAAAAATGCATTTTCTTACATTTTTAGGTTTGTCGGGACTCCTGATGACGTTTTGAGACATCTCCTACAACTACAGCACCAGAATTGTGCTGCTGAAGCAAGTCCATTTTTTGGAATTTTTACGACAGGGTCCCCCCTTACGACATTTTAGCAAAAAATGTTTTTCGTAAAATATGCATTTTCTTACATTTTCTTACATTTACGGGTTTAGTCGGGACTCCTGATGACGTTTTGAGACATCTCTTACAACTACAGCACCAGAATTGTGCTGCTGAAGCAAGTCCGTTTTTTGTAATTTTTACGACAGGGTCCCCCCTTACGACATTTTAGCAAAAAATGTTTTTCTTAAAAAATGCATTTTCTTACATTTACGGGTTTAGTCGGGACTCCTGATGACGTTTTGAGACATCACCTACAACTACAGCACCAGAATTGTGTTGCTGAAGCATGTCCGTTTTTTTGAATTTTTTTACGACATTTTGCAAAATATTTTTTTTTCCCGTGAAATATGCATTTTCTTTTAATTTCTTCCATTTTCGGGTTTTGTCGGGACTCCTGATGACGTTTTGAGACATTTCCTAAAACTACAGCACCAGAATTGTGCTGCTGAAGCAAGTCCGTTTTTTGGAATTTTTACGACAGGGTCCCCCCTTACGACATTTTAGCAAAAAATGTTTTTCTTAAAAAATGCATTTTCTTACATTTTCTTACATTTACGGGTTTAGTCGGGACTCCTGATGACGTTTTGAGACATCTCCTACAACTACAGCACCAGAATTGTGCTGCTGAAGCAAGTCCGTTTTTTTGATTTTTTTTTACGACATTTTGCAAAATATTTTTTTTCCGTTAAATATGCATTTTCTTCTCATTTCTTCCATTTTCGGGTTTAGTCGGGACTCCTGATGACATTTTGAGACATCTCCTACAACTACAGCACCAGAATTGTGCTGCTGAAACAAGTCCGTTTTTTGGAATTTTTACGACAGGGTCCCCCCTTACGACATTTTAGCAAAAAATGTTTTTCTTAAAAAATGCATTTTCTTACATTTTCTTACATTTACGGGTTTAGTCGGGACTCCTGATGACGTTTTGAGACATCTCCTACAACTACAGCACCAGAATTGTGCTGCTGAAGCAAGTCCGTTTTTTTGATTTTTTTTTACGACATTTTGCAAAATATTTTTTTTCCGTTAAATATGCATTTTCTTCTCATTTCTTCCATTTTCGGGTTTAGTCGGGACTCCTGATGACGTTTTGAGACATCTCCTACAACTACAGCACCAGAATTGTGCTGCTGAAACAAGTCCGTTTTTTGGAATTTTTACGACAGGGTCCCCCCTTACGACATTTTAGCAAAAAATGTTTTTCGTAAAAAATGCATTTTCTTACATTTACGGATTTAGTCGGGACTCCTGATGACGTTTTGAGACATCTCCTACAACTACAGCACCAGAATTGTGCTGCTGAAGCAAGTCCGTTTTTTGAAAAAAAATTTCTAAAAAAAAAGTTTTCCCAAAAAAAGCATTTTATGCCATTTTTAGGTTTTGTAGGGACTCCTGATGACGTTTTGAGACATCTCCTACAACTACAGCACCAGAATTGTGCTGCTGAAGCAAGTCCGTTTTTTGGAATTTTTACGACAGGGTCCCCCCTTACTACATTTTAGCAAAAAAATTTTTTCTTAAAAAATGCATTTTCTTACATTTACGGGTTTAGTCGGGACTCCTGATGACGTTTTGAGACATCTCCTACAACTACAGCACCAGAATTGTGCTGCTAAAGCAAGTCCATTTTTTGGAATTTTTACGACATTTTAGCAAAAAATGTTTTTCGTAAAAAATGCATTTTCTTACATTTTTAGGTTTGTCGGGACTCCTGATGACGTTTTGAGACATCTCCTACAACTACAGCACCAGAATTGTGCTGCTGAAGCAAGTCCATTTTTTGGAATTTTTACGACAGGGTCCCCCCTTACGACATTTTAGCAAAAAATGTTTTTCGTAAAATATGCATTTTCTTACATTTTCTTACATTTACGGGTTTAGTCGGGACTCCTGATGACGTTTTTAGACATCTCCTACAACTACAGCACCAGAATTGTGCTGCTGAAGCAAGTCCGTTTTTTGGAATTTTTTGTAAGGGTTCCCCCTTACGACATTTTAGCAAAACATTTTTTTTTTTGTAATTTAGTGTTAAAAAGGTAATAATGTACTGTACTGTACATATTAATTTGCCACCGCCATCATCACCACCGTGCACTTACATTATGCGAGGGTGCTCTCGGTCCATTTGAACTTTTAATAGGATCCAAAGTGCACGACCTTTGACTGAACATCACACTGTGAAATTGGATTGTGGACTTTTTTGATGTTATTATCAAATCACACAGCATGTGAGAGTTAGCAGGCACACTTCCACTTTTCCCACTGCTCTATATCTAAGGGTGACCAGATCCCAATTCAGCAGGGGCCTCGTGTTATGTTGTGCTTATGCACAAAAACCTGGCGTACGTCCTTTTTTCCATGGTAAAGATGAAAGGTATGGAGACCGAACTTGACGTTGAATTGTGCGCTGTTTCACTCCAGGTTCGTTCTTCACATACTCACATTTGCTTTGCCGACATTTCAACAATGTAAAATAGATCGCGGCGAGGACACACAATGCACTTTTTGGCCAATGCGTTTACCGTAATTTCCGGACTATAAGGCGCATTTAAAATCCTTTTTTATTTCTCAGTGCGCCTTACACAGTTGCGCCTAATGTAATGAACAAGTTTGGTTGAGCTTACCCACCTCGAGGCTATTTTATTTGGTACATGGTGTAATTATAAGTGTGAGCAGTAGATGGCAGTCAAACATAAGAGATACGTGTAGCCTGCACTATGATGGGTTTTAAGTAAACAACAGCAACATTTGAAATGTTCCGTTGAAAATATAGAACATTAGACACGGCGCTCAAAAATCTATCCAAATGTTTTAGCACGACTTTGGTCAGCTATGAAGCCGCACCGCTTGAAGGATTGTCGGCGCATTAAACATACCACTATTATTATGGTGTGTGTATAAGGTAAGACATTATCTGGCGTTTTGTTTCGCAATATTATGCAACTTTTCTTAACTTCTGGTACCTGCTGATCTGTATTTGGGATCTGCATGAGTCCTGAAAAACGGTGTGTCTGCCTTTGTAGTTAATAAGCTTCTTCTTTTTCTCTATCTTCTTGTTATGTGACATTCATCCTCCGCTGTTGCCATTTCTAATATAAAGTAGTGTCAAGTTCTCACTTATATCTGTCAGTAAACTTGCCATGAAAGCGCTAAAACATACCGGTGTAGTGAGTTTACATTATTCACCCAAGGAAGTTTAGTTATGAGAGAGTTCCGGTCGAACGGTTTTTCACGGGACACATTTCCGGTGTGGTTGTTTCCGGATGAGGAGATGCTGCTCCATTATTGATTTGATTTTATTTCGTGTAGACCGCAATATGACTCAAGTAAACAACACCAACATTGTATATGCTCCATTGAAAATATAGAACATTACACACGGCGCTCAAAAATCTATCAAAATGTTTTAGTAGGACTTTGGTCAGCTATGAAACTGCACCGCTTGATGGATTGTACTGTGCTTCAACATAGGAGTATTATTATGCTGTGTGTATAAGGTAAGACATATTTTCTGGTGTTTTGTTTGGCAATATTATGCAAAAGCAACTTTTCTTACCCTCTGGTACCTGAAAATGTGTGCAGGTCCGCCTTTGTAGTCCGTGCCGACACCGTAGTCGATAAGCTTCTTCTTTTTCTCCACCTTCTTGTTATGGGACATCCATCCTCTGCTGTTGCCATTTCTAATAAAAAGCAGTGTAAAGTTATTACTTATTTCAGTCAGTAAACTCGCCATGAAAGCCCTAAAACATACCGGTGTAGTGAGTTACCATTATTCACCCAAGGAACTTTAGTTATTAGAGTTCTGGTCGGACGGTTTTTTCACGGGACACATTTCTGGTGTTGTTGTTTCTGGATGAGGAGATGCTGCTCCGTTATTGATTGAAGTAAAGTCTGAATGTCATTAAAACAGTTAGCTCCATCTTTTGACACTTCACAACAAAGATGACGGGGAGAAGACGCTGCCGAAGGTGAGCCACGTAAATAAGACCGCCCACAAAACGGCTTGAAGATGATGTGTAAAACATCATCTATGCAACATTTTGAGCAAAGAACCACCATTACATGTTATGTAGACCCCAAGGAAGTCTTTTACATTTAGAAAAAAATATATATATTATGACTCCTTTAATGCGCCTTATAATCCGGTGCGCCTTATATATGAAAAAAAGATCCAAAATAGAGCATTCATCGGCAGTGCTCCTTATAATCCGGTGTGCCCTATGGTCCGGAAAATACGGTAATGCTTTATATCAATATTTGTGAGGATGTTTACCAATTTATCTAGGCCAGAGGTGTCAAAGTCATTTTAGATCGGGGGCCACATTGAGAAAAATCTACTCCCAAGTGGGCCGGACTGGTAAAATCACGGCACGATAACTTCAAAATAAAGACAACTTCAGATTGTTTTCTTTGTTTAAAAATAGAATTTCTCAAAAATAAACAAATCGTGTTGTTTTTTTAAAACTTACATGTTGCAGTTAATAGTGTTCTACCTTTAATTGTCGTTATTTATACTTTCTGAATAAATGACGTGATAATGTTCATCAGTCAACTCATTGGTGTTCATTTTCAATCTAACAAGATACAAAAAAAAATATCAAAATCAAATTACAGGATGTTATTTATGTAGTTTGCTCATTTTCTTCGACTGTTGCACTAACATCATGTGTTTTATTTTTTTTGTACATACTGTATGTAGCATCATCTACAAAGAATTGCCATTGCCACATCTAGTGGACACATTTAAAACAGCAGTTTCTTTCATACAAAAATGTCAGCTCATTTGTATACTTAGCAAATTCATCCGGATAGAACCTGTTCACGGGCCTGATCCCTTTCATCTCAGCGATCGTATTTGTCACGTTTCACGTGTCAGGTAAAGCGCAATGAATGACTCCGCTTCCTAGTGTAAGAGTGAGCTTTTAGAAGTGTGCCATGACAGCAGACTCTCTAATCGGTGATTAAAAGAGCTGAAAGTCTTCCAGAGATGGGCACAGTCTACACTACCTGCTGTCTGAGGCGAGTGCACAGCATCCTGCGTGACCAACAACACCCTGCTCCTCACCTGCGGCCCTCAGGTAGAAGGAACAGGTCTATACGTGCCAGGACAACTTGCCAACAGCTCGTCTGTATCCTCAGGCAGTGACCCTCTCTCACATCCCACCCATGAACTGCAACGTCTAATTATCACTTCTATTGATCCGCCCTTTATACTGTACACTGCATCCGGAAAGTATTCACAGCGCTTCATTTTTTGCCACATTTTGCTATGTTACAGCCTTATTCTAAAATGGTATCCATTCATTTTCGTCCTCAAAACTCTGCGTTTCTGGGTGTTGTTGATAAATGCAACAACACCCAGAAACGCCGCCGGCTTCGCTCGGCCCGAGCTCATCTAAGATGGACTGATTGGTTGGAATCTGCGCTTTTGCATGATATACTAGTTACTACGGTAATCTTCTCAGAAAGCATGTCGTTTCAAAGTCGTATTTGTGTTGGTACTGCATCAAAAAGCGACATCAGTGTGTAAAGGATATCACCACATGGACTCAGGAACACTTCAGAAAACCACTGTCGGTAACTACAGTTGGTCGCTACATCTGTAAGTGCAAGTTAAAACTCTACAATGCAAAGCGAATGCCATTTATCAACAACACCCAGAAACGCCGCCGGCTTCGCTCGGCCCGAGCTCATCTAAGATGGACTGATTGGTTGGAATCTGCGCTTTTGCGTGATATACTAGTTACTACGGTAATCTTCTCAGAAAGCACGTAGTTTCAAAGTTGTATTTGTGTTGGTACTGCGTCAAAAAGCGACATCGGTGTGTAAAGGATATCACCACATGGACTCAGGAACACTTCAGAAAACCACGGTCAGTAACTACAGTTCGCCGCTACATCTGTAAGTGCAAGTTAAAACTCTACAATGCAAAGCGAATGCCATTTATCAACAACACCCAGAAACGCCGCCGGCTTCGCTCGGCCCGAGCTCATCTAAGATGTACTGATGCAAACTGGAAAAGTGTTCTGTGGTCTGACAAGTCCACATTTCAAGTTGTTTTTGGAAACTGTGGACGTCGTGTCCTCCGGTCCAAAGAGGAAAAGAACCATCCGGATTGTTCTAGGCGCAAAGTTGAAAACCCAGCGTCTGTAATTGTATGGAAAACTTGTTTTGTTTAGTTTTGAATGTATGTTTTTATTGTTTTGTTTTTGAATGTATTATATTCTGTTTTTATATGTTTAAATGGTCTGCAATAAAGATTGATGATATGGGGGTGTATTAGTGGGTAACTTACACGTTTGTGAAGGCACCATTCATGCTGAAAGGTACATACAGCTTTTGGAGCAACAAAAGTTGCCATCCAAGCGACGTCTTTTTCATGGCCGCCCCTTCTTATTTCAGTAAGATATCGCCGAGCCACATTCTGCACGTGTTACAACAGCGTGGCTTCGTAGTAAAAGAGTGCGGGTACTAGACTGGCCTGCCTGTAGTACGAACTGTGCTCTGTAAATAAACTCGCCTTGCCGACCGTTTTCTGTCGTGGACGACGACAATTTCAATCAACTACAAGTTCAAAAAAAGGCATGAACATTTCCCTCTTTTGGGTATTGAAAAAATGTATGGAACGGCGCCGCTCAAGTACCGATCCATACCAGACTGTGAATGTTGTGCATCGTTCGTGGCACCCTTTGTGTTGACGCCGTGTTTCATGGGTCAGGATTGCACCACCTAAGGCATTTTTGCTACATGGTTACTATGCAGTGTGTGTGTTATTCACTATGACAATGACAATAAATGCATTGAACTGAATACAAATCATGTTAGAGTAAATGAATACTTCTCTGATTTGAGGGCGAAGGCTTGTTCATGTGTCCTGTGATGAACTGGCGGCCAGTCTCGGGTGTAGGCCGGGGGTCAGCAACCCGCGTCTCTTTAGCACCGCCCTCGTGGCTCCCTGGACCTCTTTCAGAGATGTGTGGAAATGGAAAAAGATGAAGAAAATTGTTATTAGAATATATTTTGTGTAGGAGAACAAACATGACACAAACCTTCCTAATTGTTAGAAGTCCCACTGTTTATGTTCAACATGCTTCACTGATGAGAGGATTTAGCAAGCACTGTTTTGTCCTACTCATTTCAGCCATCCTTGAACTCATTGTTGTTTGTTTACATGTACAACTTTCTCCGACGCTGCCACAGAAAGACGTGTTTTATGCCACTTCTGCTTTGTCTCATTTTGTCCACCAAACGTTCTACGCTGTGCGTGAATGCACAAAAGGTGAGCTTTGTTGATGTTATTGACTTGTTGGAGTGCTAATCAGGCATATTTGGTCAGAGCATGACTGCAAGCTAACATGCTATTTAAGATAGCTGTATGTACATATTGCATCATTATGACTCGTTTGTAGGAATATTTGAGCTCATTTAATTTCCTTTACTTATGTCCTCTGTGCATTTCATTTATATTTGCATGTCTCATGACACATGATCTGTACGTAATGTTGGCTGCATTTCTGATAGTTGTTTGTGCGCCATGTTGTTCCAGACCACAGCAAACGTTGTAAAGATTGTAATAAATCCATTAGAAGAAGACAGCCTGCCTTTTCCTTTAACTTGGACACACACATTTATACCTTTGACCCTTATGAGCCAGTCATTTCCAGAAGTTATCTCATCATGTGAGAAGCCTCCATTTAAATAACATATTATTATTTCATCTTAATAGATTAAAAATGAACACCAATGAGTTGACTGATGAACATTATCACATCATTTCATCAGAAAGTATACATATCGACAAATAAAGGTAGAATACTATTAACCGCAACATGTAAGTGTAAAAAAAAAAAACATTATGATTTGTACATTTTCAGAATGTGCTTGCTCTATTTTTAACAAAGAAAAAAACTAACAATCTGAAGTTGTCTTTATTTTTAAGTTATCGTGCCTTGATTTGACCAGTCCGGCCCACTTGGGAGTAGATTTTTGTCCATGTGGCCCCCGATCTAAAATGAGTTTGACACTTCTACATTAGAACTTAGGAATAATGGATTGGTAGGTTCATCGTAGCCAGCCTTGTGTATTATTCTAATGACCCTTTTTTCAAGTTGAATTATTGAGCCTGTGTTTGTTCTAGAAACATTTCCCCAAAGTTCAACACAGTATGTTAGATATGGAAAAATAAAAGAATAATATAACTACAGCTATGGAATATTTTAGTAATAGAGTATTCTATCGAATATCTCGATCGATTAATCGAATAAATCATCATTTTGTTTAATTATACACGTTAAGATGTGCCCTCAATTATTGTGGTTGGCCTAATCGTCTTATTTCCTAAACGCCTGTTTTCATGATTGAAGGCTGACACGCACAGCTAAAAATGTGTATGTGCTAATAAAAACAGGTGCGCTCACAGCCCTATGTGCTGTGTGGTGTGACCGCATAAACAAAGTTCTTGTCTCTCGTGCGTTTTTGATGATTATCATACGGTGCCGTTTAAAGGTTTTCTAAACTGGAGCGTACTTAAAAGAGCGGTGTCGTGCAGTGCAAGGGGGGGATGATCTGTGACGTAAACACGCTGTGCAACAACTAAACAGTCTGTGCGAAACGTGAGCTTTGACTACTGTTTAGTGAACCAGGCAAAATGCAGTGAAAAAAAATATATATACGACACCTCGAGGCAGCAACAATTCCTCCAATGTATTTTGTAATCCAATTACTCAAGGAATCATGTGCAGATATTTCTTATTCAGCATGTGTCTTACTTTATATAAAGAATAGCAATGGATTTGGATGTTTTTAGAATAGAAAGTACTTTATTGATCCCTCGGGGAAATTCAGCACCACAGTTCGCTCACAATAAAAATAAACACTAAGGTATTTTTTACATGTGAATAATATAAATACAGTCTATTATACAGCATTATTCACTTGTGAATAATATAAATACAGTCTATTATACAGCATTATTCACTTGTGAATCATATAAATACAGTCTATTATACACAGTGTTGGGTTAGTTACTGAAAACCAGTAACTAGGTACGGTTACTAGTTACTTTATTTCAAAAGCAACTCAGATACTAACTCAGTTACTTACACCAAAAAGTAATGCGTTATTGTGAAAAGTAACTATTTAGTGACTTGTTTTTTTCTTCTTCTTTTTTTAAAGCTACCATTAATGCCCTTTAAGCCTTCATTTAAGTACTGTTATTGCACTGGAGAATAATACAATCTGTTGATCAGCGCTAGGAATTTTCAAAATGGGGTCCCAGGGACCCCATCAAGTCATAAAAATGGGGTCCTACAGTAAATTTTTGGGGTCCCACTTTTTGGTAAGCGTTTTGACAACAAAAAAGATAAACGTATGCATTATCCTGTTATATCTCACATTATATATTGTGTTTTGGAAAAAGGTTGTCATAAACGTTACTTCATTCATAAAAAAAATAATAAAGAAAGAAAACAAATTTGTATACATATGTAAATGTATTCAGTTATAAACATTCATTCACTTTCTTCTTTCCTTCATGGATCTAAACTTTACCGCTGCTGGTAGTTTTTTCTATGTTTGTATTGAATAAGTTGTAGGTGTATTTATTTCAGTATAAAAGTGTAAAAAGTGTTTTGCTTGGGTCATGAAATGATGATAATGGTGTGCCAGGGCATACAAACATTTGATATTTAACGCTTCAATCTCTGGAGTCTACATCAACTTCAGATCTATCCCTCATTTCAAAATGTTTTAGTTATGTTGTTTTTTTGTTTGTTTGTTTTCCGCCCTTTTTTTGTCAAACAAAACTATGTTTTTAATGGCAAACACACAAAATATGCAAAATCTTCCACCAGAAATATTTTTCAAAGTGGAATATTTGATGTGAAGTAATGTGAACCTTGGATAGGTCAATCATTCATAATAACATTGATTTTGATTCAATATTATGTTTTGAGCAATGACAGTTTGAAATAAATGGATTAACGTGGACCCCGATTTAAACAAGTTGAAAAACTTATTGAGGTGTTACCATTTAGTGGTCAATTGTACGGAATATGTACTGTACTGTGCAATCTATGAATAAAAGTCTCAATCAATCAATCCACTCCCTCGCTCTCTCTGTCCCTCCCTCACGAATGCTGCTGCGTGTGCACAATTAGTTTTGTTTTTAACCCCATCTTAACCCTGAACGTACATTGAAAATATATGCAACCCTGCCGGACATTTGAGGCATTTAAGAAACTCCGCCCGGACAGCCCCGCAAAAGAAGACACATGGTCAGTCTAGAATATCTCCATGTTAAGAAACTCGGCTTCAGCTCCACCATGATGTCTTGTAAGTAAACACAGACACGCCCCCCTCCACACACACACACTTACATGTCTTGCCTACTTTGTGTGGACCCACGTTTGGTTAGTGGGTTGTGAGGGCCCCCCTTTCCACTATAGCTAGAATGATGAAAACATATATATCTAGCCCTAGATGGGAGTAGAGAGTTGCAACTAGGGATGTCAGATAATGGCTTTTTGCCGATATCCAATATTCCGATATTGTCCAACTCTTTAATTACCGATACCGATATCAACCGATACCGATATATGCAGTTGTGGAATTAACACATTATTATGCCTAATTTGGACAACCAGGTATGGTGAAGATAAGGTACTTTTAAAAAAAATAAAATAAAATAAGATAAATAAATTCAAAACATTTTCTTGAATAAAAAAGAAAGTAAAACAATATAAAAACAGTTACATAGAAACTAGTAATTAATGAAAATGAGTAAAATTAACTGTTAAAGGTTAGTACTATTAGTGGAGCAGCAGCACGCACAATCATGTGTGCTTACGGACTGTATCCCTTGCAGACTGTATTGATATGTATTGATATATAATGTAGGAAGCAGAATATTAATAACAAAAAAGAAACAACCCTTTTGTGTGAATGAGTGTGAATGGGGAGGGAGGTTTTTTGGGTTGGTGCACTAATTGTAAGTGTAACTTGTGTTTTTACGTTGATTTAATAAAAAAAAAAACAACAAAAAACAACAACAACAACAAAAAACGATACCGATAATTTAAAAAATGATACCGATAATTTCCGATATTACATTTTAAAGCATTTATCGGACATCCCTAGTTGCAACCTCACTTCAGAATGCAAAACACACAAAGTAAAAAAAATATTTTACTTTTGTAGTTGTGAGGACCAGGCAAATGTCCTCACAAGTCAAAAGATCCTCACAGAAAGGGTGCTTTATCAAGTGTATGTCCACAAGTGCACACACACACACACACACACACACACACACACACACACACACACACACACACACACACACACACACACACACACACACACACACACACACACACACACACACACACACACACACACACACACACACAGCGCCTCTTCTCTTGTCACCGTTGTGACACAGGAAGAATGAAGTTAAGTTCAAGTTAAAGTACCAATGATTGTCACACACACACTAGGTGTGGTGACATTTGTCCTCTGCATTTGACCCATCCCCTCAGGGAGCAGTGGGCAGCAGCGGCGCCGCGCCCGGGAATCATTCAGAAGGACTACTAGTTACTTTGTAACGCGTTAGTCCCAACACTGATTATACAGCATTATTCACATGTCAATAACATAAATACAGTCTATTATACAGCATCATTCACATTTGAATAATATAAATACATTTAAGTACTGTTTTCCCTTGAACATCACAAATGAGTTTGACATTTGAAGTTAATTGCTGACATGAATGGACTTTTCCAGCATATTATGTGTGTATGACTTTCACCTGTGTAATAGAATGACTTCATGCAACTTTTCTCGGAGGACAATTGAACACTCACCTACCGAAAATGCAAACTTCGTCGCTGCTCGGTGACCTTCGTCTAGCGGCAGAATGTCTCTCTCGTCGTGTTGATGTAAATGAGAAGGAATGAATGACATTGGAACAAATACCAGCGCTGACATGATAGGAGGCGTGTTAGCTAGCAAGCTGTTGTATTCTGATGACGTGCTAGCGTCACTTCCGCTGGGACGACACCGGAGCGGTTAAAAAACGTGACTTTCATTTATAATAATTGAATGGTGTATGTTCAAATAACCCTCCTCGGCCTTATAATTGTTACAAGTCGCGCTGTTGACATCTTTTCTTGGGAAATGGAGTCGACTCCAGGGGGTCTTTCCGCGGGCTCTGCCATTTTGAAATATGACGTCACGACGCGACGTCATCACCACCCGGAAGTGTGGATCTTCTTCTTCTTCTTCTTTTGTTTTTATAGCAGGTTGGCAAGCAACCTTCTGGTGTGCATTACCGCCACCTACTGACATGGAGTGTGGACCACTTCTAGAGATCACCTTAGCACAGACCTGGGCAAATGAACGTCCGGGGGCCACATGCGGCCCTTTAAAGGCCTACTGAAAGCCACTACCAGCGACCACGCAGTCTGATAGTTTATATATCAATGATGAAATCTTAACATTGCAACACATGCCAATACAGCCGGGTTAACTTATAAAGTGACATTTTAAATTTGCCGCTAAACTTCCGGTTCGAAACGCCTCTGAGGATGACGTATGCGCGTGACGTAGACCGGGGAACACGGGTATGCCTTCCACATTGAAGCCAATACGAAAAAGCTCTGTTTTCATTTCATAATTCCACAGTATTCTGGACATCTGTGTTCGTGAATCTGTTTCAATCATGTTCATTGCATTATGGAGAAGGAAGCTGAGCAAGCAAAGAAGAAAGTTGTCGGTGCGAAATGGACGTATTTTTCGAACGTAGTCAGCCACAACAGTACACAGCCGGCGCTTCTTTGTTTACATTCCCGAAAGATGCAGTCAAGATGGAAGAACTCGGATAACAGAGACTCTAACCAGGAGGACTTTTGACTTCGATACACAGACGCCTGTAGAGAACTGGGACAACACAGACTCTTACCAGGATTACTTTGATTTGGATGACAAAGACGCAGACGTGCTTCTGTGAGTATGCAGCTTTGGCTTCTAAACATTTGATCGCTTGACCGTATGTGCGCAACTTTTTTTTGCGTATGTACGTAACTTTTTTAAAATATATAAGCTTTATGAACCTTGGGTTAGGTGAACGGTCTTTTGGGCTGAGTGATTGTGTGTGTTGATCAGGTGTTTGAATTGTATTGGCGTGTTCTATGGAGCTAGGAGCTAGCATAGGAGCTAGGAGCTAGCATAACACGTACCGTACCGTACGTGCGCGTCACGTACGTAACTTTTTAAAAATATATAAGCTTTATGAACCTTGGGTTAGGTGAACGGTCTTTTGGGCTGAGTGATTGTGTGTGTTGATCAGGTGTTTTAATTGTATTGGCGTGTTCTATGGAGCTAGGAGCTAGCAGAGGAGCTAGGAGCTAGCATAACAAACACGCAGGTGTTATTATGCAGGATTAATTTGTGGCATATTAAATATAAGCCAGGTTGTGTTGTGGCTAATAGAGTATATATATGTCTTGTGTTTATTTACTGTTGTAGTCATTCCCAGCTGAATATCAGGTACCGTGAGTATGCAGCCTTGGCTGCTAAACATTCGATAACTTGACCGTATGTGCACGTCACGTACGTAACTTTTAAAAAATATATAAGCTTTATGAACCTTGGGTTAGGTGAACGGTCTTTTGGGCTGAGTGATTGTGTGTGTTGATCAGGTGTTTGAATTGTATTGGCGTGTTCTATGGAGCTAGGAGCTAGCAGAGGAGCTAGGAGCTAGCATAACAAACACGCAGGTGTTTTTATGCAGGATTAATTTGTGTCATATTAAATATAAGCCTGGTTGTGTTGTGGCTAATAGAGTATATATATGTCTTGTGTTTATTTACTGTTGTAGTCATTCCCAGCTGAATATCAGGTCACCCCCGGCTCTCACAGCATCTTCCCTATCTGAATAGCTTCAACTCCCCACTAGTCCTTCACTTGCACTTTACTCATCCACAAATCTTTCATCCTCGCTCAAATTAATGGGGAAATTGTCGCTTTCTCGGTCCGAATCTCTCTCACTTCATGCGGCCATCATTGTAAACAATAGGGAACTTTGCGTATATGTTCAACTGACTACGTCACGCTACTTCCGGTAGGTGCAAGCCTTTTTTTTATCAGATACCAAAAGTTGCAATCTTTATCGTCGTTGTTCTATACTAAATCCTTTCAGCAAAAATATGGCAATATCGCGAAATGATCAAGTATGACACATAGAATAGATCTGCTATCCCCGTTTAAATAAAAAAAATTCATTTCAGTAGGCCTTTAAGCTTTTCAATCTGAATAATATGAATAACATCATTAAAAGTTCAGTTAAAGTGCCAATGATTGTCACACACACACACCAGGTGTGGCAAAATTATTCTCTGCATTTGAACCATCACCCTTGATCACCCCCAGGGAGGTGAGGGGAGCAGTGAGCAGCAGCGGTGGCCGCGCCCGGGAATCATTTTGGTGATTCAACCCCCAATTCCAACCCTTGATGCTGAGTGCCAAGCAGGGAGGTAATGGCTCCCATGTTTATATAATAAAATACATGAATAAATCTTATTCATACACTCTTATTCATACACTCTTATTCATATAATCTTATTCATACACTCGTATTCATGCATTCTTATTCATACACTGTTATTCATATAATCTTATTCATATAATCTTATTCATACACTCTTATTCATATACTCTTATTCATCGTCGGCGGTCACTCGAAACGAGTATGACTGTCCTCCGTAGGAGGACGCCTGTGCGTGGAATCTTTTAATGTGGGGAGACTGGTGCACGGTCAGCCACCACACAGTCCTTGGCATTGAGCGGGCCAGGGTCCAGTGGCATGGAGACCAAGACGACTGGGGACCCGTCTTTGCTGCAGCCTTCATCCGCCTTCCCAGCCGTTGTGGTGCATTCCGCTGCCGCCATCTTCCGCCTGGTCCACCGTTGAGGCGGTTTTCACTATTCGCCCATAGCTGGGGTTATTTACCCATAGCTGGGACAGGGGTTGACTGGGCACCAGGGCATGTCCACACACCGGTGGGCCTGCATGCCCCGTCTCTGGGGCCCCCTGCTGCTCCGAGATCCCGTACAACTTAGCCTGGAACCGCGAGGTTCCAGTTACCGTGTGTGGCCACGAGGAGGCATGTACGAGTCTTGACAATGGAGAGGCTATGTACCGGCTGAGGAGGCTTATGCACTCGGCTCCTCTTTTCGCCCTCTGAGACAGAGGGCTAGCCGGCGGCACTAGCTGAAAGCAATGAGTATCAGGCAGAAGCAGCATGCAGCATAGCAAGCAAAAGCGGCATGCAGCATGCACTAACTACAGGTACTACTACTCCAAGGCTACTGCACTAGACGCATCACATCGCCCTGTGCGATGTTTTCTGCACACACACACACTCTTATTCATACACTCTTAGTCATACACTCTTATTCATACACTGTATTTCATACACTCTTATTCATGCATTCTTATTCATACACTGTTATTCATATAATCTTATTCATTGACTCTTATTCACACACTCTTAGTCATCCACTCTTATTCATACACTCTTAGTAATACACTGTTATTCATATACTCTTAAGCAATCGGGCAGTGACTAAACATCGGTGGCTTCACTGTGCGACACACAACACCGGAAATGTGTATCGTAAAAACCTGTAAGACCGGAAGTCTAACAAAAAATGTTCCGTGGGTGAATATATATATATATATATTTTTTTTAAAATAGGATCTAAACACAGCTTGTTGGGCGCTTGCCTCAGTCGCAGGTACTCGCTGTTCCTCTTGCTTAAATGACGGGGAGACTATAGACATGGTGTAAGTAGACGCAGCATTGGCGGTTGTGACGCGTGAAATTGGGCCGCCATCTTGAAGTGGTGACGAGGAGCCGGCGAGCAGCCTAAACTGACAGTTGACAGGTAGAAAACAAAGATGGTGTTCAGCGTTTTCCTGCTCAAATGAGCGGACTGTTGAAAATAGGAATCGGGGGGATTACTTTTCACAAGTAAGATTGAACATTAACGTACTATTGCTTGTATTTTGTGAAAAGAATATTAGCACAGAGTTGAGAAGGAGCAAAGATCTTCAATAGTACTGAAATCGTAGCCGCTAGCAAACAAGAGTATGACCCTAATAGAATTGTTTGTCAATTAAATTAAAAAATGTCATACTTTAATAATATAAAGTTGAAATAAATGAAGATAAAGATTGTAAAAGCCAACAGGGGTAAAAGTTAGGACCACAGTCCAGATTGTGTAGGGGTGAGGGGGGCGGGGGGTAATATATAATAAGATATAAAGTATAAGACAATACTTTCTTAACAGTATCATTGTAACCAGGAATAAGTCTTCAAGTAGCAATATACAAATACTAACATTGTTCGGTAAAACAATTTGGTTTTATTCTGAATCCAGTGAAACAGATCGGTGGTTGTAGCTGATATAAAGACTTTCAGGTGTTTATATATGTTTATGTTTAATTATTTGGCAGACGCTTTTATCCAAAGCGACATACATACAAAATACATATAAAACAATCACTGTAAACATGATCATTTAAGGGAAGAATGCAATACAAAGTGTCAAGACAGAATAAACTCTCTGCTGCTGCAGCAACAGAGTACATTGTGTGAAAATATGGCGATAACTTTGTTTCCTTAAGCTATCAGGCAGTGACTAAACATCGGAGGCTTCACTGTGCGACACACAACACCGGAAATGTGTCCCGTAAAAACCTGTCCGACCGGAAGTCTAACAAAAAAAGTTCCGTGGGTGAATACATATATATATTTTTAAATAGGATCTAAACAACTTGTTGGACGCTCGCTTCAGCCGCAGGTACTCGCTGTTCCTCTTGTCTAAACGCCGCCATGAGTCGCAGGACGGGGAGACGACAGGGCGCCGAAACAAGTTCGCTAGTTAGCATCCAGCTAGGTTACTTGTTGTCGCTTGCGTTCGCTCTCCTGTCCACAACGTTGAAGGCTTACTACGTTTCTGCTAATCATATTTGGATTAATACAATCCCAAAAATGTTAGTTCCCAACCAGTTGTAGTTCTAGAGCAGTTATTAGTAGCCAGCGGCTACATGACTGATATAAACATAGACATGTTCTAAGGGTACGCAGCATGGAGCGCTACTGCCTACTGGCGCTGACGAGACGCGGGGCCGCCATCTTGGAGTGGTGGTCCGCTCCACTCAGTGCAAGTCATTTGGCAGGAGCAATGAACTGTCAGCGCATTTAATTAATCTTACCTCACTGAATACCACTGATTTTCACCCACTTTTTTTGTCATACGTGTAGCTATGACAAAAGACACATGTTTTATTATTCATAGTCTGTTTAACAGTAATATAATATTCTTATATGCTACAAGTGACCAGACGTCCGAGATCAAAACTGGGAATATAAGCCCAGAGAAGGGGAGCTATTTTTAAGTTGAAGAAACAATATGATTAGGTTATATATACATGCTACATAAACAATGTATGAATACATTAGATATCTATATATCTTATAGACTGTATCTGTGCTATTGCAGCAGCAGAGTTTATTCTGTTTGACACTTTGTATTGATATTTTGTATTACATTCTTCCCTTAAATGATCATGTTTACAGTGATTGTTATATATGTATTATTTATGTATGTCGCTTTGGATAAAAGCATCTACCAAATAAACAAACATATATAAACACCTGAAAGTCTTTATATAAGCTAAAACCACAAATCTGTTTCACTGGATTCAGAATTATTATTATTATGGTTACTATTATGGTCATACTCTTGTTTGCTGGCGGCTACGATTTCAGTACTATTGAAGATCTTTGCTCCTTCTCAACTCTGCGGTAATATTCTTTTCACAAAACACAAGCAATAGTACGTTAATGTTCAATCTTGCTTGTGAAAAGTATTCCCCCGATTCCTATTTTCAACAGTCCGCTCATTTGAGCAGGAAATCGCTGAACACCATCTTTGTTTTCTACCTGTCAACTGTCAGTTTAGGCTGCTTGCCCGGCTCATCACCACTTCAAGATGGCGGCCCAATTTCTCGCGTCACAGCAGCCAATGCTGCGTCTACTTATAACATGTCTATGGATGTAAACAGTAGTCACAACACCGGCAGTGTATTTCCCGAGGAGGCGTGGCTATAGGATAGACACCGGAAGTGTATTTCCCGAGGAGGCGTGGCTACAAGACAGACACCAGAAGTGTATTTCCCGAGGAGGCGTGGCTACAGGACAGACACCAGAAGTGTATTTCCAGAGGAGGCGTGGCTATAGGATAATGTTGCTAACGTTTGCATGCTTGTCATAGAATTTTACATGACATTTTCAATGATGATAATGTTATTAAATTACCAAAAAACACATTAAATTGGACATGTCATTGTCAAAAATCTAAACAAAGTAGGTTGTTAGATGAAAATAAATCTAAAAGGTGAAATATAGCGAAGAAATTCACCCAATTGCAGGAAATGTAGTCTTGATTTTCAAAATGTCCTTTTGGGGCAGCACTTTGTGCTTATAGAAATGTTCCTCTTTTTTTCCCCCTCAAAAGGTGCTCACATGCCTGCCGTTTGGAAGTTGGAGTCGAAGAAAAGAAACACAGACTTAGCAATTTATCGATGACTGCAAATTTATTGAGTCCATTTTCATTTACCGTTCGATGGATTGACTTACTACTATCGGCCAGGTCCTATCAATCAATCACTCAAAAGTTTATTCATATAACCCTCAATCACAATTGTCTCAAAGGGCTGCACAAGCCTCAACAACATCCTGGGCTCAGATCCCACATCAGGGCAAGAAAAAACCTTGGAGGGTCCAACAATTGTACAAACATGTTTAATGCCCCTGGACATCGAATTTAATGCTTTTTATTCCCATTTCAGGCCTTCATTTTCGCAAAATCCATTTAATGACCATTAATTTTTGTTAATGCCCTGCGAAAACCATGAGTTATTAACGACTTATGATTCATAACCCCCCCGTCCCACCTTCTCAAAATCTCCCCAAACCATCCCAATTGTTTTTGCTGAAAATAATTTCGGTCTAACTATTAATAATTTTTAAGTTATTAACATTTTGTGGTGCTGGTTATGAATCAAATTTGTTAATAAAGTAATTACTATAATAGTTTTTTGGAGCAAACATGCTTTTTGACGACGATTAATCAATGTTGGGTTCTGACGTTGATTTGACCATTGAATTTTGGTCATTTCCCAACCAATATTCAACACAAATACAACGTTGAAACATGCTTTTTGACGACGATTAATCAATGTTGGGTTCTGACGTTGATTTGACCATTGAATTTTGGTCATTTCCCAACCAATATTCAACACAAATACAACGTTGAAACAACATGCTTTTTGACGTTTAATCAATGTTGGGTTCTGATGTTGATTTGACATTGAATTTGTGTCATTTTCCCAACCAATATTCTACAACACAAATACAACGTTGAAACATGCCTTTTGACGACGTTTAATCAATGTTGGGTTCTGACGTTGATTTGACCATTGAATTGTGGTAATTTCTCAACCAATATTCAACACAAATACAACATTGAAACAACATGCTTTTTAACGTTTAATCAATGTTAGGTTTTGACGTTGATTTGACCATTGAATTGTGGTCATTTTCCAACCAATATTCAACACAAATACAACGTTGAAACATGCCTATTGATGACGATTAATCAATGTTGGGTTCTGACTAGGGCTGCAACTAACGATTAATTTGATAATCGATTAATCTGTTGATTATTACTTCGATTAATCGATTTATAATCGGATAAAAGACACAAATTACATTTCTATCCTTTCCAGTATTTTATTGGGGGGAAAAACCAGCATACTGGCACCATACTTATTTAGATTATTGTTTCTCAGCTGTTTGTACATGTTGCAGTTTATAAATAAAGGTTTAAAAAAAATGTAAAAATAAATTTAAAATAAAAAAAATAAAAAAATTTGCTTCTGCGCATAGCATAGATCCAACAAATCGATGACTAAATTAATCGCCAACTATTTTTATAATTGATTTTAATCGATGTAATCGTTTAGTTGTTGCAGCCCTAGTTCTGACGTTAAATTGACCGTTGAATTTTGGTCATTTCCCAACCAACAACGTGGATCCAACGTCAATTTACCAACACAACTATATTGCAACGTTGTTTCAAAGTCATTTTAAAGGACACGCACGTTTAATCGACGTGGTATCATTATGTCTCGTGCCTGCTGGGCTCCTATGAGGAAACTTTCATACTGGAAATACCATTAATTTGCTTCATCCCTTACAATCTCCTTGCTAGAAAGGTTAGGTGAGGAGAGTTGGAGAACATCTAACTCCTGCACTCTGCTAAACCCGACCATTAACAAATACGTGCCACACCCTTTAATGCTACAACTTGCTGCTGTTGTCGCAATGCAAATAAGGTGTTTGCAACTCATGAATAAAAAACAAAACAAACAAGTGTCGAGTTTCACTTCCTGTTGACGCTCAAACAGGAAGTGACATTTCTCACCTGGGCTCACGTTTGCCAAGTTGATGAAGCAACGTGACGCGCTCCTCCCTGCAGAACCTGAAGGTGTCACCGGGGAGGCAACCATCCGCCTCAAAGCTTAGAGCAGCAAGAAGAACTCAACATCTTGAGGTTCTACTGGAGCAAAGAAGCTGATGGCAGGATCACTGGTTGCTATGGCGACAACTTCAATCTATTCAAACGCGTGGATGTTGCAGTGTGACGTCTATGTCCAGTCTACACTCAGTCATTGTCCAGTTCCTGTTTCACAAGCCCCGCCCACTGTGCTCCTTCCTCGGCCGTTTCCTGTGCTCCTTCTTCGGCCGTTTCCTGTTTCACAAGCCCCGCCCACTGCGCGCCGTCACCTGTGAGCTTCTGCAGTCTGTCTTTGAGCGCTTTGTGTCTGGCTTGAAGTTTCCCCCTCCGGGCGTGCAGCCTGGCGTGGTCCCTCTGCAGGCAGTGGATGCAGCTCGTGGCCTTCTGCAGGATCACGACCTTGGGCGTCCTGTCGTTGGAGGACGGCCCCCACACCTTCTCGCGCAGTCTGTCGAAGCTGCTCCTCTGCTCGTTGCGCCGCCAGCGCTCCAACACGGTGTGCGTCCACCGCCGCTCATCCTCCCCCTCCTCCTCCGACGACGAGTCCGCGGAGCTCCGAGACGAGCTCTGCTGGTCGCGGTGGCGTGTGGGCGGCGAGGAGGAGGAGGATGAGGAGGAGGAGGAGGAGCTGTGAGGGGGACACGACACATCCTTGTTGGATGAGCAGGGTGACATGGAGGGCAGAGGAGCAGCGTAGTTGTGCTGCTGCTGGATCACTAACAGCTGGAAAGCACTCTGCTCCTCCCTCTGCTGCTGCTCCTTTTCCCTCTGCTGCTGCTCCTCCCTCTGCTGCTGCTCCTTTTCCCTCTGCTGCTCCTTCTTCTTCTTCCTCTGCTGCTCCTTCTTCTTCTTCTTCTTCCTCTGCTGCTGCTCCTTTTCCCTCTGCTGCTGCTCCTTCTTCCTCCTCTGCTGCTCCTTCTTCTTCTTCTTCCTCTGCTGCTCCTTCTTCTTCCTCTGCTGCTGCTCCTTTTCCCTCTGTTGCTGCTCCTTCTTCTTCTTCCTCTGCTGCTGCTGCTCCTCCTCCTCCTCCTCCTGCTGCTTCATCTGGCAGGCCGAGAGTGAAGAGCAATGTCCCAGCGTCACAACGTCAATCTCTTGGTCTGCGAGACACAATCACACATTGGTGACCAGTATAGGCCACATGTCAAACTCACGGCATGGGGCCAAGTTTGGCCCGCAACGTCATTTAATGTGGCCCGCCACGTCATTCTAATGTGGACCGCCACTTAAACATCATTTTAATGTGGTACACCACAAAATTCTTAGGCGGCCCGCCACATAATTTTAAGTGGGCCACAATATCATTTTATTGTGGCCCACCTTGTCATTTTGTTGTCCCCCTCATCATTTTATTGTGGCCCACCTCATCATTTTAAGTGGGCCATGATATCATTTTATTGTTGTGCCCCACATAATTTTATTGTGGCCCACCTCATTTTAAGTGGGCCATGATATCATTTTATTGTTGTCCACCTCATCATTTTAAGTGGGCCATGATATCATTTTATTGTTGTCCCCCACATCATTTTATTGTGGCCCACCTCATTTTAAGTGGGCCATGATATCATTTTATTGTTGTCCACCTCATCATTTTAAGTGGGCCACAATATCATTTTGTTGTCCCCCACATAATTTTATTGTGGCCCACCTCATCATTTTAAGTGGGCCACAATATCATTTTGTTGTCCCCCACATAATTTTTTTGTGGCCCACCTCATCATTTTAAGTGGGCCACAATATCATTTTATTGTTGTCCCTCACATTATTTTACAATGGCCCACCTCATCATTTTAAGTGGGCCACAATATCATTTTATTGTGGCCCACCTCATCATTTTAAGTGGGCCATGATATAATTTTATTGTTGTCCCTCACATCATTTTATTGTGGCCCACCTCATAATTTTAAGTGGGCCATGATATCATTTTATTGTTGTCCACCTCATTTAAAGTGGGCCACGATATCATTTTATTGTTGTCCCTCACATCATTTTATTGTGGCCCACCTCATCATTTTAAGTGGGCCATGATATAATTTTATTGTTGTCCCTCACATCATTTTATTGTGGCCCACCTCATAATTTTAAGTGGGCCATGATATCATTTTATTGTTGTCCACCTCATTTAAAGTGGGCCACGATATCATTTTATTGTTGTCCCTCACATCATTTTATTGTGGCCCACCTCATCATTTTAAGTGGGCCACGATATCATGTTGTTGTCTCCCACATCATTTTATTGTGGCCCACCTCATCATTTTAAGTGGGCCACGATATCATTGTATTGTTGTCCCCCACATCATTTTAAGTGGGCCACAATATCATTGTATTGTTGTCCCCCACATCATTTTGTTGTCCCCCACATTTTATTGTGGCCCACCTCATCATTTTAAGTGGGCCACAATATCATTTTATTGTTGTCCACCTCATCATTTTATTGTTGTCCCCCACAATTTTATTGTGGCCCACCTCATCATTTTAAGTGGGCCACAATATCATGTTATTGTTGTTCCCCACGTCATTTTATTGTGGCCCACCTCATCATTTAAAGTGGGCCACAATATCATTTTATTGTTGTCCACCTCATCATTTTATTGTTGTCCCCCACAATTTTATAGTGGCCCACCTCATTATTTTAAGTGGGCCATAATATCATGTTATTGTTGTCCCCCACATCATTTTATTGTGGCCCACCTCATCATTTTAAGTGGGCCACAATATCATTCTATTGTGGTCCTCACATCATTTTATTGTGGACTGCCACTTAATTTAAACATGGCAAGTAACATAATTTTAAGGTGGCACGCCACAAAATACTAATGTGCCATTTTATTGTGGACTGTCACTTCATGTAAGTATGGCCTGTCCCATAATTTTAATGTGGCAGCCACGTCATTTTATGTAGCCCCCCACCCCCACCACCATCATTATAAAGTGGCCCGTCACATTATGGTGAAGCTGGATTTTCATTTGCACTTGAACCCCTTTGACGCGTGATGCTCGTTAGGCCGCTCTGAAGCGTGTCGCGATTAAAAGTGCTTCATCTCACCTGAGTCGCTGGACAAGTACTGGGACAGCTGGCCGCCACTGGCCGACATGGTCTCGCTGGAATCATGCGTCGCCGTCAGGTTCTGGTCGTCCAGCCCCTCGACGTCGATGTCCGACGGCACGGTGGACGCCGGCTTGTCCTCGCCGCTCCTCGCCAGGGGGGACGGCGGCTTGGCGGCGGACGCCCCGTCAGCGCGGTAGACGCTGCAGTTCCAGTCGAGCTGCATGCTGTGGTCGTCCGGCAGGACTTTTGAGACGTAGTCCAGCTGGTCGTCATCGCCGCCCGTCTTCTTGGAGGGGGACTGGGGGGGCGTCACCATGGACTGGAGGTCCTTCAACAATTTTTCGAAGAACTCTTCGTCGAAGAAGTAGGAGACGTAAGGCAGACCCTCCATGACTCCTTCTGCTTTGCTGATAAACATTGTTCCTACGAGGACAGGAAACATCTTAGGTCAGTGGTCCCCAACCTTTTTGTAGCTGCGGACCGGTCAACGCTTGAAAATTTGTCCCACGGACCGGTGGTGGTGGTGGTGGGGGAGGGGGGGGGGGGTGTATTTCCAAAAAAAAAATTTTTTTTTTTTTTTTTTTACATAAATAAATACAATCATGTGTGCTTACGGACTGTATCCCTGCAGACTGTATTGATCTATATTGATATATAATATATATGTTGTGTTTTTTATGTTGATTTCATAAAAAAAAATAAATAAATAAAAAAAATAAAAAATTTGTTTTTGTTTTTTTTGTTTAATTTCTTGTGCGGCCCGGTACCAATCGGTCCGCAGACCGGTGGTGGGGGGGGGGTGTGTATTTATGTAAAAAAAAAAAAATTTTTTTTTTTTTACATAAATAAATACAATCATGTGTGCTTACGGACTGTATCCCTGCAGACTGTATTGATCTATATTGATATATAATGTATATGTTGTGTTTTTTATGTTGATTTCATAAAAATAAAAATAAAAATTCAAAAAATAAATTTTTTTTGTTTTTGTTTTTTTTGTTTAATTTCTTGTGCGGCCCGGTACCAATTGGTGGTTGGGGACCACTGTCTTAGGTCACCCTAGACCAGGGGTCACCAACCTTTTTGAAACCAAGAGCTACTTCTTGGGTACTGATTAATGCGAAGGGCTACCAGTTTGATACACACTTAAATAAATTGCCAGAAATAGCCAATTTGCTCAATTTACCTTTAACTCTATGTTATTATTAATAATTAATTATATTTACACTTAATTGAACGGTTTAAAAGAGGAGAAAACACGGGAAAAAAATTACAATTAAATTTTGAAACATAGTTTATCTTCAATTTCGACTCTTTAAAATTCAAAATTCCACCGAAAAAAGAAGAGAAAAACTAGCTAATTTGAATCTTTTTGAAAAAATAAAAAAAATAATTTATGGAACATCATTAGTAATTTTTCCTGATTAAGATTAATTTTTGAATTTTGATGACATGTTTTAAATAGGTTAAAATCCAATCTGCACTTTGTTAGAATATAGAACAAATTGGACCAAGCTATATTTATAACAAAGACAAATCATTATTTCTTCCAGAACAAAAATTTTTAAAAAAATTCAAAAGACCTTGAAATAAGATTTAAATTTGATTCTACAGATTTTCTAGATTTGCCAGAATACATTTTTTGAATTTTAATCATAATAGGTTTGAAGAAATATTATTCGTCAAAAAAACAGAAGCTAAAATGAAGAATTAAATTAAAATGTATTTATTATTCTTTACAATAAAAAAAATAAATTTACTTGAACATTGATTTAAATTGTCAGGAAAGAATAGGAAGGAATTTAAAAGGTAAAGGTATATGTGTTTAAAAATCCTAAAATCATTTTTAAGGTTGTATTTTTTCTCTAAAATTGTCTTTGTGAAAGTTATAAGAAGCAAAGTAAAAAAAATGAATGAATTTCTTTAAACAAGTGAAGACCAAGTCTTTAAAATATTTTCCTGGATTTTCTAATTCTATTTGAGTTTTGTCTCTCTTAGAATTAAAAATGTCGGGCAAAGCGAGACCAGCTTGCTAGTAAATAAATACAATTCAAAAAATATTTGAGCTACTTTTAGAACAGGCCAGCGGGCTACTCATCTGGTCCTAACGGGCTACCTGGTGCCCTAGACATTTTTGAAGACAACCGGAGTGGGATGCCCCAAAAAGCACCCGCCCTATTTAGGGGTCAGCATCCTTCGAAGGTCCCAGCCTATGCAGTCAATAAGGCTGGGTCCTTTCGGTAGTCCAGTGTCGTGAACTGGGTCGGTCTACCATTCAGAAAGAACACTCCCTGGTTTTTCATTGCCCTGATGTGGGATCTGAGCCGAGGATGTCGTTGTGGCTTGTGCAGCCCTTTGAGACACTGGTGATATAGGGCTATATACGTAAACATTGATTGATTGGTTGGGTCACATGTTCACATCCCTTACGCCGGTGTTCATTCACCATAGGACTCTCACACTATTATGTTAGATCCACTATGGTTTTATCCGGCCCGCGGGATGAGTTTGCTAAGTATAAAAATTAGCCGAAATTTTTGAATGAAAGAAACAGCTGTTCTAAATGTGTCTACCTGATGTCGCAATAGCAATTCTTTGTATCTTTGTAGATGACGCTACATATGTAAAAAAATAAAATAAACCACATGTTAGTGCACCAGTCGAGGAACATGAGCAAACTACATAAATAACAACCTGTACTTTGATTTTGATACTATTTTTTTATCTTGAAAAATTGAAATTCAACACCAATGAGTTGACTGAGGAACATTAACACATAATTTATTAAGAAAGTATAAATAACGACAAATAAAGGTAGAATAATATTAACCGCAACATGTAAGTGGAAAAAAAACAAAACAACAAAATTATGATTTGTACATTTTCAGAATGTGCTTGTTCTATTTTTAAACAAAGAAAACAATCTGAAGTTGTCTTTATTTTTAAGTTATTCTGCCGTGATTTTACTCCCACTTGGAAGTAGATTTTTCTCCATGTGGCCCCCGATCTACAATGACTTTAACACCTCTGCTCTAAATGATGTCCTAAAAGGAAATCCTGTTGTAAATGGTTGTGCTTTGGAAAGTACTTGTTAACGTTAACAGTGTTTCCCATAAACTGCCAAGATAACTGTGGCGGTGGGGGCGTGGCTATGGGCGTGGTCACCATGACACCATCAAATAATTTGCATAATTTACTACAATGATATGATTTTCTCTAAAAAGGCTCAAAAAATGTATACTTACTAATTAATAATAACAGTTTTGTTTTAAACGTCCATCCATTCATCCATTTTACAATATAATTACAACACGTTATGTACATATTTATATACAGATTTGAACAATAAGTTATTCACTGAAATATATTTATTAGTTGTGGTTCTTACAAAAAATATGTCTTATAAAATATAAAAGTTAAAATGTCTCTTAAAGCTCTGCCCTTTTAATTAGTGCATACTAAATAATTGAACTTTAGCCTACTACTACAACCATATTATTTACCAGCAACATAAAGTGAAACAGAGGCAGAGGTGTCCTGCCACAGTCAGTAACAAATAAACAGAAAACAGTAGTGGTCAAATACAAATAAGGCAACAAGAGAAGTATCCTACACTTCTCTTTTGTAAAGTAAATCTGAACAGCCTATATGGGCATCTACATCAACTAGGACAGCTAGGACAAAATATATATATATATATACAGTGGGGCAAAAAAGTATTTAGTCAGCCACCCATTGACAATCAATGGGTGGCTGACTAAATACTTTTTTGCCCCACTGTATATATTTATTTATTTTTTTAATTTGTGGCGGACGTAATTATTTCGTGGCGGGCCGCCACAAATAAATGAATGTGTGGGAAACACTGGTTAATTTCAATTTTAAATTGTGTATTTTTGTCTCATAATGATTGTGAATGAGAGGCAAAATTCCCCCAAAAAAGTGCAGTTCCACATGATTTTACTCAGATTTTTTTTTAAAAAGCATGGGATTGTATAAAAAGATATGAACGATGGAGGGATATAAACACAATAGCACTAGTGAGCACGCAAGTATGATCAAGACGCCATATTGGAAGGGGCGGAAATGCACCAATGTGATGGATGCCAACCATGTAAACAATAATAAGTTAAACAAATTGAAGAATAATAGAAGTAGTAAAAATAATAGAAGTAGAAGAATAATGAGTAAAAGTAGTAATAAGTATAAAGTAGACGTCGACGAAAAAAAACTATTTTTCAGAGCTGGGCGCGCAAAGGATCTTGGGATATGGAAAGCCGGGAAGGCTAGTCAACAATACGCACACTTTGTGCTCCCACGCACTTTGGTCACGTTAGTGGGTCGTGTTCGAAGGACTATAGAACGCAGAACCCGAATTGGGACAAAGCGAACATTTCTCAGTTCGAAGGACCCGTTTTAAGGTTCGACAGCCTTGGCGCAGCGCGATGACGTCACGACTCCACAAAATGCGCACTGCGAAGGGAAAAAGACCCCCCAAACAACTCCTGTCAAGTGTGAGCAAGTCACTTTATTCCCTCGCGCAGCGTGGCCGTCGTTTAGCGTGTGGACACTTCCACTCGGAGCTGCCCGTCACGCGTGGGTGCGAGCAGGTGATATAGATAACTAATAAACACATGGCTAAGCTAGCTATAGTGAGTTAGCACGTCGGAGAAACAAGCTGCGTCCTTACCGGCTAGTTGACAGAAGAGGACAAAAAGTGTCAGAAGTGTCCCTAGGAGGTCCACGGCGGAGGGTGGGAGTGATTACTACATCGTGGGGAGAATAATTCCGCGTGGAAAGTTCACGAAGAAGCGAAAGGTAGCGCACCAAGTAGGCGTGGTCTGTGGGGAGCTGGGCCGCAGCACTCCTCTTTTGCGGGATCTCCTTACGCGGCGAAAGGTGTCTAATCCCAACATCTCCCGCTCGCCTAATCGAAATGTATCGATTAAAAAAGATGTAAAATATATATATGTGGATTGTTCCTCCGATTAGGTCCAGGCTCACATCTGTTTGTAATGTGTCGTACAACCAGGCTTTAGCTCGCAGGGTCGGCGGAAGGATATGAGCGGCCATGTGAAAAGTATTACTAATTATATATAATAATATGTATTTATAAAATTATTATTATTACAATTATATTTGTGTATTTAAAGTTTTGGGAACTCGAGTGTGTATTAGTTACACTCATTGAACGATTAAAGCATATCAAACTTTTTTTCCTGGCAGTTACCACACGGTGGTGCTGTTGACCAACCCTAAAGTTTGACCCCGGAAGTCAGATTCTCTCACAGCTCAACTCTAAACTTTAAAAGTCTTACATCATGTGTTGCCTTCATTATAACACTTATATAAGACTTTTAAAGTCAATTTGATAGTAGGCTAATATAGCTAATATAGACACTTACATCATGTGTTGCCTTCATTATGACACTTATACAAGACTTTTAAAGTCAATTTGATAGTAGGCTAATATAGACACTTACATCATGTGTTGCCTTCATTATAACACTTATATAAGACTTTTAAAGTCAATTTGATAGTAGGCTAATATAGCTAATATAGACACTTACATCATGTGTTGCCTTCATTATGACACTTATACAAGACTTTTAAAGTCAATTTGATAGTAGGCTAATATAGACACTTACATCATGTGTTGCCTTCATTATAACACTTATACAAGACTTTTAAAGTCAATTTGATAGTAGGCTAATATAGACACTTACATCATGTGCTGCCTTCATTATAACACTTATACAAGACTTTTAAAGTCAATTTGATAGTAGGCTAATATAGACACTTACATCATGTGTTGCCTTCATTATAACACTTATATAAGACTTTTAAAGTCAATTTGATAGTAGGCTAATATAGACACTTACATCATGTGTTGCCTTCATTATAACACTTATACAAGACTTTTAAAGTCAATTTGATAGTAGGCTAATATAGACACTTACATCATGTGTTGCCTTCATTATAACACTTATACAAGACTTTTAAAGTCAATTTGATAGTAGGCTAATATAGACACTTACATCATGTGTTGCCTTCATTATAACACTTATACAAGACTTTTAAAGTCAATTGGATAGTAGGCTAATATAGCTAATATAGACACTTACATCATGTGTTGCTTTCATTATAACACTTCTATAAGACTTTTAAAGTCATTTTGATAGTAGGCTAATATAGCTAATATAGACACTTACATCATGTGTTGCCTTCATTATAACACTTATATAAGACTTTTAAAGTCATTTGATAGTAGGCTAATATAAACACTTACATCATGTGTTGCCTTCATTATGACACTTATATAAGACTTTTAAAGTCATTTTGATAGTAGGCTAATATAACTAATATAGACACTTACATCATGTGTGGCCTTCATTATAACACTTATATAAGACGTTAAAGTCAATTTGATAGTAGGCTAATATAGACACTTACATCATGTGTTGCCTTCATTATAACCCTTATATAAGACTTTTAAAGTCAATTTGATAGTAGGCTAATATAGCTAATATAGACACTTACATCATGTGTTGCCTTCATAATAACACTTATATAAGACTTTTAAAGTCATTTGATAGTAGGCTAATATAGACACTTACATCATGTGTTGCCTTCATTATGACACTTATATAAGTGTCTATATTAGTTATATTAGCCTACTATCAAATTGACTTTAAAAGTCTTATATAAGTGTTATAATGAAGACAACACATGATGTAAGTGTCTATATTAGTTATATTAGCCTACTATCAAATTGACTTTAAAAGTCTTATATAAGTGTTATAATGAAGACAACACATGATGAAAGTGTCTATATTAGTTATATTAGCCTACTATCAAAATGACTTTAAAAGTCTTATATAAGTGTTATAATGAAGACAACACATGATGTAAGTGTCTATATTAGCTATATTAGCCTACTATCAAAATGACTTTAAAAGTCTTATATAGTGTTATAATGAAGACAACACATGATGTAAGTGTCTATATTAGCCTACTATCAAAATGACTTTAAAAGTCTTATATAAGTGTTATAATGAAGACAACACATGATGTAAGTGTCTATATTAGCTATATTAGCCTACTATCAAAATGACTTTAAAAGTCTTATATAAGTGTTATAATGAAGGCAACACATGATGTAAGTGTCTATATTAGCTATATTAGCCTACTATCAAAATTACTTTAAAAGTCTTATATAAGTGTTATAATGAAGACAACACATGATGTAAGTGTCTATATTAGCTATATTAGCCTATTATCAAAATTACTTTAAAAGTCTTATATAAGTGTTGTAATGAAGGTAACACATGATGTAAGTGTCTATATTAGCTATATTAGCCTACTATCAAAATTACTTTCAAAGTCTTATATAAGTGTTATAATGAAGGCAACACATGATGTAAGTGTCTATATTAGTTATATTAGCCTACTATCAAAATGACTTTAAAAGTCTTATATAAGTGTTGTAATGAAGGCAACACATGATGTAAGTGTCTATATTAGCCTACTATCAAAATGACTTTAAAAGTCTTATATAGGTCTTATAATGAAGACAACACATGATGTAAGTGTCTATATTAGCTATATTAGTCTACTATCAAATTGACTTTAATAGTCTTATATAAAGAGACGCAAGCTGGTGGTCCAGGAGATACGTCGGGAAGAGGAAGCAAGAAGGTGCGCACAAGCTGTGGCGCAGGCAAAACAAGGGCAGTGGATGACATGGGAAGGAGTAGAGAAGAGGAAGATCTCCTGGAAAGAGCTGTGGGAGATGGAGGCATTCAGGGCAAGCTTTACCATCAGGGCTGCCTACGATGTCCTGCCTTCTCCAAAAAACCTCAGCCAGTGGTATGGTGAAGACCCCACATGCCCTCTGTGTCCGAGTCCAGCAACACTGAAGCACATCCTGGTGGGCTGCAAGACCAGCCTCACCCAAGGCCGTTACACCTGGCGGCACAACCAGGTGCTAAAGTGTCTTGCAGCAGTGCTGGAAAGTCGACGGACAAGTGTCAATGCCCTTCCTCCTTCGTCATCCCGTTGGCAAGCAACAACATTTGTCCGGGAGGGCGAGGGTCAAGCCAACCTCACCCCCACAAGACCAGACACTGGACAGCTAGGCGGGGCACGGGACTGGAGACTGCTGGCAGACCTGGGCCAGAGACTCTGCTTCCCAGGTGAGATTGCGTCCACCAACCTGCGGCCAGATCTTGTTCTGTGGTCAGCTTCGCTCAGGCTCGTGTACATCATAGAGCTCACGGTGCCCTGGGAGAGTGCAATGGAGGAGGCCTACGAGCGCAAGAAGTTGAGGTACACTGAGCTTGCAGCCGATGCGCAACAACAAGGCTGGAAAGCGAGGGTACGCCCAGTAGAAGTAGGCTGCAGAGGATTCGTGGCCACCTCAACATCCAGGCTCCTCAGGGAAATGGGAGTGCGAGGGAAGGCCCATCGACAGGCAGTGAAAGACCTCTCAAAAGCCGCTGAAAAGGGGAGTCAGTGGCTGTGGGTCAAGCGAAGGGACTCCACCTGGGCTTTCAAGTGAGTGATGCCATCTAGAGAGTGATCCTGGGACGCTGGGACTCACTGCTGAACCCTCTGGAGGTGTCGTGGGCCTATCAGCGAAACACTGAGGATGGGGGGCGCCCACTTGATAACCCAGAGGATGCCTTCACTCACTTGACCATCCCACTAAGTCGCATAGGTGTCTCAAGTATGCATTAGGGGATTGTAACATCTAGTCCTACACAACAGATCTGATCATCTGGTGAACCAGTGACTGCTGTGAAAGGGCAGCTGACAACAAGGGAAAGACCTTGCGACGGCATGGAAAGACAGCTGGCAGGAGGGAATAGACCCCAACGGGGCTGCCATGGGCTAGCTACCCGTGGTGGCAGGATCCAGCACGAACGGTGTATGGGTTCCACCCAAACATGGCTACGAAAAGTTCTAAGAAGAAAATACCCCCTGAGTCAGCGAGAGCGGGGGCGGAAGATGGCTCATCGGCAGAACACCCGGTAACGAACACAGGAACGGAACAGACTACGAGTTTGATGATCAGCATACCTGAGGCTCCAACAGCCACAGCAGGACACAAGCTTCAGAGCTGCGTATGTGGTTGGACAAAGGTTACTTCCACCCAAGGCCTGAAAATACACCAAGGCAAGAAAGGGTGCCTAAAGAAGGGTCAACAGGGAACTCGCATCGACAGCTACTTTCTGAGAAGCAGGTCGAGTCAGTCGACTGAAGTTCAGCAGCAGGACAAACCCCACAGTCTGCAGGACATCAACACCCCTGTCCCTGAGGAGGCAGAACTAGGCACGGGAGAACAACCTGAACCCAACCCACTACGACCTGCAACGGAAAAGAAGATCCGGGGACGAAGGCCATTTGTCAAGTGGCCAAAATCCTGCGACGGGACACTGTGGAAGGAGGTCAACACTGATCTCTGCAACATCATAGAAGGGATCAGAGGCACCGCCATGAAGAAGTTGGAGAGAATGGGGGATCTAATCTATGCCTATGGAGTGGAACGGTTTGGAGTGGTCGAAGGAAAACGATCTGCTCCATCAATCCCCACTAAGTCCAGAAGACAGACAGAAATAGACCGCCTAGTCAAGGAGAGGAGACAGCTGAAGAAGCAATGGAGGAAGGCCACAGAGGAGGAGAAGGAGGGCATAAACCTGCTGCAGGGAGAGATCCAGAGTAGACTTGCAACACTGAGGAGAGCGGAAAACCTTCTGAGGAAGCGCAGAAGGAAGGAGCAAACAAGAACACGCTTCTACAAAGACCCCTTCAAATTTGTGAAGAGTCTGTTCACAAAGGAGAAGTCTGGAAGTCTCTCAGTGTCAAAGGCCAACCTGGAAGAACATCTGCAAAAATCCAGCACAGACGACCGACACCATGAAGAGGTTACACTCCCACCTGACATGCCACCAGTCAATCCACCAGAGCACGATCTAGACATCAGCCTACCCAGATGGAGTGAAGTAGACAAAACCGTGCGTAGAGCAAGGGCCGCATCAGCTCCAGGTCCCAACGGAGTTCCATACAGGCTCTACAAAAACGCACCAGATGTCCTGCGCTTCCTCTGGAAGCTGATGAGAGTCGTGTGGCAAAAGAAGGAGATACCAACTTCCTGGCGAAGAGCCGGTGGAATCCTTATCCCCAAGGAAAAGGACTCATCAGAAATCGGCCAATTCCGCCAGATCAGCCTTCTAAATGTCGAGGGAAAAATATTCTTCAGCGTGGTTGCTCATAGGCTGGCAGGATATCTGCAAAGAAACAACCTGATTGACACATCAATCCAGAAAGCAGGCATCTCAGGCTTCCCCGGTTGCATGGAACATACAAGTGTCATCTGGCATCAGATCCAGGTTGCCAAGAAGGAGAGAACAGACCTTTATGTGGTTTTCCTGGATCTCGCCAATGCCTTTGGCTCAGTCCCTCACAACCTCCTGTGGACAGCTTTCGACTACTTCAGGGTCCCAGCAGCTCTCACAACCCTTGTCAAGGCCTACTTCCAGGACGTCCAGCTATGCGTGACAACTGCCGAGTACACCACAGCATGGCAACACCTGGAGGTGGGAATCATGGCCGGCTGCACCATCTCCCCGCTGGCCTTCACCATGGCCATGGAGGTGATCATCCGGGCATCGCGATGGGTGGTTGGGGGACAGCTAATAAGACCTGGCCTGAGGCTGCCGCCTGTCAGAGCCTACATGGATGACCTCACAACACTCACCACAACCAAGGCTTGCACTGTACGGCTTCTGAGAAAGCTCCAAGAAAACATCGAGCTGGCTCGCATGAAGATCAAGCCAAGCAAGTCCAGAAGCATCTCTATTGACAAGGGGAAACTGTCACACCACCGCTTTCACATTGGTGAGGAACCTATTCCAACAGTCTCCGAGAAGCCTGTGAAGTCCCTAGGTCGTTGGTATGATGCCTCCCTCAAAGACAAAGAGCAGGTAGATCAGCTCAGGAAGGAGGTAGCCAGCGGCCTGGAGAACATCGACAGAACCCTGCTTCCTGGCAAGCTGAAGCTCTGGTGCATGCAGTATGGACTACTTCCACGCCTATTGTGGCCACTAACCCTCTATGAAGTCCCGCTCTCTAAGGTGGAAAAGCTGGAGAGACTGGTTAGCTCATATGCAAGGAAGTGGCTTGGCCTTCCCAGGTGCCTCAGCAGTATTGGACTCTACGGCAAAGGAATGTTAGAACTGCCCATTTCCAGTCTCTCAGAGGAGTTTAAGTGCGCCAAAGTCAGACTGGAGATGATGCTACTGGATTCGAGTGATCCATTTGTAGCCCAAGCTGCCCCCATTCTGGCTACTGGGAGGAAGTGGACCCCACTGGCTGCAACTGAGCAGGCTAAAGCAGCACTCAGGCACAGAGACATTGTGGGCCGAGTACTGCAGGGGAGGAGTGGTCTTGGCCTTGGGGCCAATACACCAGCCTGGAGCAAGGCCACTCCATCTCAGAGACGCAAGCTGGTGGTCCAGGAGATACGTCGGGAAGAGGAAGCAAGAAGGTGCGCACAAGCTGTGGCGCAGGCAAAACAAGGGCAGTGGATGACATGGGAAGGAGTAGAGAAGAGGAAGATCTCCTGGAAAGAGCTGTGGGAGATGGAGGCATTCAGGGCAAGCTTTACCATCAGGGCTGCCTACGATGTCCTGCCTTCTCCAAAAAACCTCAGCCAGTGGTATGGTGAAGACCCCACATGCCCTCTGTGTCCGAGTCCAGCAACACTGAAGCACATCCTGGTGGGCTGCAAGACCAGCCTCACCCAAGGCCGTTACACCTGGCGGCACAACCAGGTGCTAAAGTGTCTTGCAGCAGTGCTGGAAAGTCGACGGACAAGTGTCAATGCCCTTCCTCCTTCGTCATCCCGTTGGCAAGCAACAACATTTGTCCGGGAGGGCGAGGGTCAAGCCAACCTCACCCCCACAAGACCAGACACTGGACAGCTAGGCGGGGCACGGGACTGGAGACTGCTGGCAGACCTGGGCCAGAGACTCTGCTTCCCAGGTGAGATTGCGTCCACCAACCTGCGGCCAGATCTTGTTCTGTGGTCAGCTTCGCTCAGGCTCGTGTACATCATAGAGCTCACGGTGCCCTGGGAGAGTGCAATGGAGGAGGCCTACGAGCGCAAGAAGTTGAGGTACACTGAGCTTGCAGCCGATGCGCAACAACAAGGCTGGAAAGCGAGGGTACGCCCAGTAGAAGTAGGCTGCAGAGGATTCGTGGCCACCTCAACATCCAGGCTCCTCAGGGAAATGGGAGTGCGAGGGAAGGCCCATCGACAGGCAGTGAAAGACCTCTCAAAAGCCGCTGAAAAGGGGAGTCAGTGGCTGTGGGTCAAGCGAAGGGACTCCACCTGGGCTTTCAAGTGAGTGATGCCATCTAGGGAGTGATCCTGGGACGCTGGGACTCACTGCTGAACCCTCTGGAGGTGTCGTGGGCCTATCAGCGAAACACTGAGGATGGGGGGCGCCCACTTGATAACCCAGAGGATGCCTTCACTCACTTGACCATCCCACTAAGTCGCATAGGTGTCTCAAGTATGCATTAGGGGATTGTAACATCTAGTCCTACACAACAGATCTTATACTGAAGACAACACATGATGTAAGTGTCTATATTAGCCTACTATCAAAATGACTTTAAAAGTCTTATATAAGTGTTATAATGAAGACAACACATGATGTAAGTGTCTATATTAGCCTACTATCAAAATGACTTTAAAAGTCTTATATAAGTGTTATAATGAAGACAACACATTAAGTAAGTGTCTATATTAGCCTACTATCAAATTGACTTTAATAGTCTTATATAAGTGTTATAATGAAGACAACACATGATGTAAGTGTCTATATTAGCTATATTAGCCTACTATCAAAATGACTTTAAAAGTCTTATATAAGTGTTATAATGAAGGCAACACATGATGTGTCTATATTAGCTATATTAGCCTACTATCAAAATTACTTTAAAAGTCTTATATAAGTGTTATAATGAAGACAACACATGATGTAAGTGTCTATATTAGCTATATTAGCCTACTATCAAAATTACTTTAAAAGTCTTATATAAGTGTTGTAATGAAGGCAACACATGATGTAAGTGTCTATATTAGCTATATTAGCCTACTATCAAAATTACTTTCAAAGTCTTATATAAGTGTTATAATGAAGGCAACACATGATGTAAGTGTCTATATTAGTTATATTAGCCTACTATCAAAATGACTTTAAAAGTCTTATATAAGTGTTGTAATGAAGGCAACACATGATGTAAGTGTCTATATTAGCCTACTATCAAAATGACTTTAAAAGTCTTATATAAGTGTTATAATGAAGACAACACATGATGTAAGTGTCTATATTAGCTATATTAGCCTACTATCAAAATGACTTTAAAAGTCTTATATAAGTGTTATAATGAAGACAACACATGATGTAAGTGTCTATATTAGCCTACTATCAAAATGACTTTAAAAGTCTTATATAAGTGTTATAATGAAGACAACACATGATGTAAGTGTCTATATTAGCTATATTAGCCTACTATCAAAATGACTTTAAAAGTCTTATATAAGTGTTATAATGAAGGCAACACATGATGCAAGTGTCTATATTAGCCTACTATCAAAATGACTTTAAAAGTCTTATATAAGTGTTATAATGAAGGCAACACATGATGTAAGTGTCTATATTAGCCTACTATCAAAATGACTTTAAAAGTCTTATATAAGTGTTATAATGAAGGCAACACATGATGTAAGTGTCTATATTAGCCTACTATCAAAATGACTTTAAAAGTCTTATATAAGTGTTATAATGAAGACAACACATGATGTAAGTGTCTATATTAGCTATATTAGCCTACTATCAAAATGACTTTAAAAGTCTTATATAAGTGTTATAATGAAGACAACACATGATGTAAGTGTCTATATTAGCCTACTATCAACATGACTTTAAAAGTCTTATATAAGTGTTATAATGAAGACAACACATGATGTAAGTGTCTATATTAGCCTACTATCAAAATGACTTTAAAAGTCTTATATAAGTGTTATAATGAAGACAACACATGATGTAAGTGTCTATATTAGCTATATTAGCCTACTATCAAAATGACTTTAAAAGTCTTATATAAGTGTTATAATGAAGACAACACATGATGTAAGTGTCTATATTAGCCTACTATCAAAATGACTTTAAAAGTCTTATATAAGTGTTATAATGAAGACAACACATGATGTAAGTGTCTATTTTAGCTATATTAGCCTACTATCAAAATGACTTTAAAAGTCTTATATAAGTGTTATAATGAAGGCAACACATGATGTAAGTGTCTATATTAGCCTACAATCAAAATGACTTTAAAAGTCTTATATAAGTGTTATAATGAAGGCAACACATGATGTAAGTGTCTATATTAGCCTACTATCAAAATGACTTCAAAAGTCTTATATAAGTGTTATAATGAAGACAACACATGATGTAAGTGTCTATATTAGCCTACTATCAAAATGACTTTAAAAGTCTTATATAAGTGTTATAATGAAGGCAACACATGATGTAAGTGTCTATATTAGCCTACTATCATAATGACTTTAAAAGTCTTATATAAGTGTTATAATGAAGACAACACATGATGTAAGTGTCTATAGTAGCTATATTAGCCTACTATCAAAATGACTTTAAAAGTCTTATATAAGTGTTATAATGAAGACAACACATGATGTAAGTGTCTATATTAGCCTACTATCAAAGTGACTTCAAAAGTCTTATATAAGTGTTATAATGAAGACAACACATGATGTAAGTGTCTATATTAGCCTACTATCAAAATGACTTTAAAAGTCTTATATAAGTGTTATAATGAAGACAACACATGATGTAAGTGTCTATATTAGCCTACTATCAACATGACTTTAAAAGTCTTATATAAGTGTTATAATGAAGACAACACATGATGTAAGTGTCTATATTAGCCTACTATCAAAATGACTTTAAAAGTCTTATATAAGTGTTATAATGAAGACAACACATGATGTAAGTGTCTATATTAGCTATATTAGCCTACTATCAAAATGACTTTAAAAGTCTTATATAAGTGTTATAATGAAGACAACACATGATGTAAGTGTCTATATTAGCCTACTATCAAAATGACTTTAAAAGTCTTATATAATGATAAATAAATGATAAATGGGTTATACTTGTATAGCGCTTTTCTACCTTCAAGGTACTCAAAGCGCTTTGACAGTATTTCCACATTCACCCATTCACACACACATTCACACACTGATGGCGGGAGCTGCCATGCAAGGCGCTAACCAGCAGCCAAGGGTGAAGTAAGTGTTATAATGAAGACAACACATGATGTAAGTGTCTATTTTAGCTATATTAGCCTACTATCAAAATGACTTTAAAAGTCTTATATAAGTGTTATAATGAAGGCAACACATGATGTAAGTGTCTATATTAGCCTACTATCAAAATGACTTCAAAAGTCTTATATAAGTGTTATAATGAAGACAACACATGATGTAAGTGTCTATATTAGCCTACTATCAAAATGACTTTAAAAGTCTTATATAAGTGTTATAATGAAGGCAACACATGATGTAAGTGTCTATATTAGCCTACTATCATAATGACTTTAAAAGTCTTATATAAGTGTTATAATGAAGACAACACATGATGTAAGTGTCTATATTAGCTATATTAGCCTACTATCAAAATGACTTTAAAAGTCTTATATAAGTGTTATAATGAAGACAACACATGATGTAAGTGTCTATATTAGCCTACTATCAAAATGACTTCAAAAGTCTTATATAAGTGTTATAATGAAGACAACACATGATGTAAGTGTCTATATTAGCCTACTATCAAAATGACTTTAAAAGTCTTATATAAGTGTTATAATGAAGGCAACACATGATGTAAGTGTCTATATTAGCCTACTATCAAAATGACTTTAAAAGTCTTATATAAGTGTTATAATGAAGACAACACATGATGTAAGTGTCTATATTAGCTATATTAGCCTACTATCAAAATGACTTTAAAAGTCTTATATAAGTGTTATAATGAAGACAACACATGATGTAAGTGTCTATATTAGCCTACTATCAAAATGACTTTAAAAGTCTTATATAAGTGTTATAATGAAGGCAACACATGATGTAAGTGTCTATATTAGCCTACTATCAAAATGACTTCAAAAGTCTTATATAAGTGTTATAATGAAGACAACACATGATGTAAGTGTCTATATTAGCTATAGTAGCCTACTATCAAAATGACTTTAAAATTCTTATATAAGTGTTATAATGAAGACAACACATGATGTAAGTGTCTATATTAGCTATAGTAGCCTACTATCAAAATGACTTTAAAAGTCTTTTATAAGTGTTATAATGAAGACAACACATGATGTAAGTGTCTATATTAGCTATATTAGCCTACTATCAAAATGACTTTAAAAGTCTTATATAAGTGTTATAATGAAGACAACACATGATGTAAGTGTCTATATTAGCCTACTATCAAAATTACTTTATAAGTCTTATATAAGTGTTATAATGAAGACAACACATGATGTAAGTGTCTATATTAGCTATATTAGCCTACTATCAAAATGACTTTAAAAGTCTTATATAAGTGTTATAATGAAGACAACACATGATGTAAGTGTCTATATTAGCTATAGTAGCCTACTATCAAAATGACTTTAAAAGTCTTTTATAAGTGTTATAATGAAGACAACACATGATGTAAGTGTCTATATTAGCTATATTAGCCTACTATCAAAATGACTTTAAAAGTCTTATATAAGTGTTATAATGAAGACAACACATGATGTAAGTGTCTATATTAGCCTACTATCAAAATGACTTCAAAAGTCTTATATAAGTGTTATAATGAAGACAACACATGATGTAAGTGTCTATATTAGCCTACTATCAAAATGACTTTAAAAGTCTTATATAAGTGTTATAATGAAGGCAACACATGATGTAAGTGTCTATATTAGCCTACTATCAAAATGACTTTAAAAGTCTTATATAAGTGTTATAATGAAGACAACACATGATGTAAGTGTCTATATTAGCTATAGTAGCCTACTATCAAAATGACTTTAAAATTCTTATATAAGTGTTATAATGAAGACAACACATGATGTAAGTGTCTATATTAGCCTACTATCAAAATGACTTTAAAAGTCTTATATAAGTGTTATAATGAAGGCAACACATGATGTAAGTGTCTATATTAGCCTACTATCAAAATGACTTTAAAAGTCTTATATAAGTGTTATAATGAAGACAACACATGATGTAAGTGTCTATATTAGCTATAGTAGCCTACTATCAAAATGACTTTAAAATTCTTATATAAGTGTTATAATGAAGACAACACATGATGTAAGTGTCTATATTAGCCTACTATCAAAATGACTTTAAAAGTCTTATATAAGTGTTATAATGAAGACAACACATGATGTAAGTGTCTATATTAGCCTACTATCAAAATTACTTTAAAAGTCTTATATAAGTGTTATAATGAAGGCAACACATGATGTAAGTGTCTATATTAGCCTACTATCAAAATGACTTTAAAAGTCTTATATAAGTGTTATAATGAAGACAACACATGATGTAAGTGTCTATATTAGCTACGGTATATTAGCCTACTATCAAAATGACTTTAAAAGTCTTATATAAGTGTTATAATGAAGACAACACATGATGTAAGTGTCTATATTAGCCTACTATCAAAATGACTTCAAAAGTCTTATATAAGTGTTATAATGAAGACAACACATGATGTAAGTGTCTATATTAGCCTACTATCAAAATGACTTTAAAAGTCTTATATAAGTGTTATAATGAAGGCAACACATGATGTAAGTGTCTATATTAGCCTACTATCAAAATGACTTTAAAAGTCTTATATAAGTGTTATAATGAAGACAACACATGATGTAAGTGTCTATATTAGCTATAGTAGCCTACTATCAAAATGACTTTAAAATTCTTATATAAGTGTTATAATGAAGACAACACATGATGTAAGTGTCTATATTAGCCTACTATCAAAATGACTTTAAAATTCTTATATAAGTGTTATAATGAAGGCAACACATGATGTAAGTGTCTATATTAGCCTACTATCAAAATGACTTTAAAAGTCTTATATAAGTGTTATAATGAAGACAACACATGATGTAAGTGTCTATATTAGCTATAGTAGCCTACTATCAAAATGACTTTAAAATTCTTATATAAGTGTTATAATGAAGACAACACATGATGTAAGTGTCTATATTAGCCTACTATCAAAATGACTTTAAAATTCTTATATAAGTGCTATAATGAAGGCAACACATGATGTAAGTGTCTATATTAGCCTACTATCAAAATTACTTTATAAGTCTTATATAAGTGTTATAATGAAGGCAACACATGATGTAAGTGTCTATATTAGCCTACTATCAAAATGACTTTAAAAGTCTTATATAAGTGTTATAATGAAGACAACACATGATGTAAGTGTCTATATTAGCTATAGTAGCCTACTATCAAAATGACTTTAAAAGTCTTTTATAAGTGTTATAATGAAGACAACACATGATGTAAGTGTCTATATTAGTCATATTAGCCTACTATCATAATGATTGTGTGCCATAGGCTGACGCAAATCTTTGTTGACAGAAATGTTGAAATGTAAAAGTTATTTTACACATTCTTACAACATTGGAAACAATTAGTAAAATGGAGGCTTCTCAGAGGGTGAGATAACTCCTGGAAATGAGGGTGAGATAACTCCTGGAAATGAGGGTGAGATAACTCCTGGAAATGACTGGCTCAGAATGGCCAAAGGTATAGATGTGTGTGTCCAAGTTAAAGGTAACATCTTCCAATGGATTTATTACACGCTTTGCAAGCTGGGTATTGTTTGCTGTGGTCTGGAACAACATGGCACACAAACAACTATGAGAAATACAGCCAATATTACATACAGATAATGTGTCATGAGACATGTAAATATAAATAAAATACACAGAGCACATACAGTAAGTAGAGGAAATTAAATGAGCTCAAAGATAGCTACAAACGAGGCATGATGATGCAATATGTACACACAGCTAGCCTAAATAGCATGTTAGCATTGATTAGCTTGCAGTCATGGATTGACCAAATATGCCTGATAAGCACTCCACACAAGTCAATAACATCAACAAAGCTCACCGTTAGGAATTCACGCAGAGCTTTAAAACATTTGGTGGACAAAATGAGGGGAGCAGTGAGCAGCAGCAGGTTAATTTTTGGTGATTTAACCCCCAATTCCAACCCTTGATGGGTTAGGGTTGGTGTTAGGGTTATGGTTGAGGTTTTTATAGTCTTTGGTTTGAACTCACAACCTGCCAATCTCAGGGCGGACACTCCAACCACAAGCAGGTTAGGGTTAGAGCTAGGGCCAGGGTTAGGGTTGAGGTTTTTATAGTCTTTGGTATGACTCGGCCGGGGTTTGAACTCACAACCTACTGATCTCAGGGCGGACACTCTAACCACAAGAAGGTTAGGGTTAGGGCTAGGGCCAGGATTATGGTTAGGGTTGGGGTTAGGGTTAGGGTTGAGGTTGAGGTTGGGGTTGAGATAGGGGTTAGGGTTGGATTCCAACCCTTGATACTGAGTGCCAAGCAGGGAGGTAATGGCTCCCATTTTTATAGTCTTTGGTATGAGTCGGCTGGGGTTTGAACTCACGACCTACCCATCTCAGGGCGGACACTCTAACCACAAGCAGGTTAGGGCCAGGGTTAGGGTTGAGGTTTTTATAGTCTTTGGTATGACTCGGCCGGGGTTTGAACTCACAACCATCTCAGGGCGGACACTCTAACCACAAGCAGGTTAGGGTTAGGGCTAGGGCCAGGGTTATGGTTAGGGTTGGGGTTAGGGTTAGGGTTGAGGTTGGGGTTAGGGTTGGATTCCAACCCTTGATGCTGAGTGCCAAGCAGGGAGGTAATGGCTCCCATTTTTATAGTCTTTGGTATGACTCGGCCGGGGTTTGAACTCACGACCTACCCATCTCAGGGCGGACACTCTAACCACAAGCAGGTTAGGGTTGGGGTTAGGGCTAGGGTTAGGGTTATGGTTTGGGTTGAGGTTTTTATAGTTTTTGGTATGACTCGGCCGGGGGTTTGAACTCACAACCTACCGATCTCAGGGCGGACACTAACCACAAGCAGGTTAGGGTTAGGGCTAGGGCCAGGGTTAGGTTTGGGGTTAGGGTTAGGGTTGAGGTTGGGGTTGAGATAGGGGTTAGGGTTGGATCTCCACCTGGGTAAGAAATTCAATATTAGTCCCTCTATTTGCTGGAAGTCACTAAAAAAAAGGTTAGTGTTAGGGTTGGGATCAGGGTTAGGGTTAGGTATAGGGCTAGAGAAGCCAAAGAATACAGAAAGAGTGTTGGTTAGGTTTAGGGCTAAGGGTTGGGGTGGGGCGATAGAAAAGAGTGCAAGAGAAGTCCATCTATGGTCCAACGGGCTCGCACTCACGTCTCGTTAAGGCCCCCCTTTCTTTTTGTCCTTCTTCCTGGCTGGATAGGACATATTGGGGAGAATAAAAAAGAATAGAGTTTAGGACACGCCCTTCAGACGTGAGTCAGGACAAGGTGCGATGAGTTAAACGTTCCCGTCGTGGTCGCTATAGTCCCACAGACTGGCTGAGAGAGACAGAGGACTTGTCGTCGTCGTCGTCTTCCCATCCTTCCCCTCAAATTACGTCTCTCGCCGCACGATCTGGCCAGAGAACGTAATGACAGACTTTTACTGACAGACGCTCACTTTGCTCCAAATTCCCGTGTCAGCGCGTCCTGAGAAAAGTCCAAATCCAGAGACAGTCACGTGGTGGAAATGAAGAAAACAACGTGATCTTCATCTCTTCATACGCACAAGTACTACAAGTCAGTACTACAAGTCAGTACTACAAGTCAGCACTACAAGTCAGCACTACAAGTCAGGACTACAGGTCAGTACTACAAGTCAGCACTACAAGTCAGGACTACAGGTCAGTACTACAAGTCAGGACTACAGGTCAGTACTACAAGTCAGTACTACAAGTCAGTACTACAAGTCAGGACTACAAGTCAGTACTACAGGTCAGTACTACAAGTCAGTACTACAAGTCAGTACTACAGGTCAGTACTACAAGTCAGTACTACAAGTCAGGACTACAGGTCAGTACTACAGGTCAGTACTACAAGTCAGGACTACAGGTCAGTACTACAAGTCAGTACTACAAGTCAGTACTACAAGTCAGGACTACAAGTCAGTACTACAAGTCAGTACTACAAGTCAGCACTACAAGTCAGCACTACAAGTCAGGACTACAGGTCAGTACTACAAGTCAGCACTACAAGTCAGGACTACAGGTCAGTACTACAAGTCAGGACTACAGGTCAGTACTACAAGTCAGTACTACAAGTCAGGACTACAAGTCAGTACTACAAGTCAGTACTACAAGTCAGCACTACAAGTCAGCACTACAAGTCAGGACTACAGGTCAGTACTACAAGTCAGGACTACAGGTCAGTACTACAAGTCAGTACTACAAGTCAGGACTACAAGTCAGCACTACAAGTCAGCACTACAAGTCAGCACTACAAGTCAGCACTACAAGTCAGCACTACAAGTCAGTACTACAAGTCAGCACTACAAGTCAGTACTACAAGTCAGTACTACAAGTCAGTACTACAAGTCAGCACTACAAGTCAGTACTACAAGTCAGTACTACAAGTCAGGACTACAGGTCAGTACTACAAGTCAGCACTACAAGTCAGCACTACAAGTCAGCACTACAAGTCAGTACTACAAGTCAGTACTACAAGTCAGCACTACAAGTCAGTACTACAAGTCAGTACTACAAGTCAGTACTACAAGTCAGCACTACAAGTCAGCACTACAAGTCAGCACTACAAGTCAGTACTACAAGTCAGCACTACAAGTCAGCACTACAAGTCAGTACTACAAGTCAGCACTACAAGTCAGTACTACAAGTCAGTACTACAAGTCAGCACTACAAGTCAGCACTACAAGTCAGTACTACAAGTCAGCACTACAAGTCAGCACTACAAGTCAGTACTACAAGTCAGTACTACAAGTCAGTACTACAAGTCAGCACTACAAGTCAGTACTACAAGTCAGTACTACAAGTCAGTACTACAAGTCAGCACTACAAGTCAGCACTACAAGTCAGCACTACAAGTCAGTACTACAAGTCAGCACTACAAGTCAGCACTACAAGTCAGCACTACAAGTCAGTACTACAAGTCAGTACTACAAGTCAGTACTACAAGTCAGCACTACAAGTCAGTACTACAAGTCAGCACTACAAGTCAGCACTACAAGTCAGCACTACAAGTCAGTACTACAAGTCAGTACTACAAGTCAGTACTACAAGTCAGCACTACAAGTCAGCACTACAAGTCAGCACTACAAGTCAGTACTACAAGTCAGCACTACAAGTCAGCACTACAAGTCAGCACTACAAGTCAGCACTACAAGTCAGTACTACAAGTCAGCACTACAAGTCAGCACTACAAGTCAGTACTACAAGTCAGCACTACAAGTCAGCACTACAAGTCAGCACTACAAGTCAGTACTACAAGTCAGGACTACAAGTCAGGACTACAAGTCAGTACTACAAGTCAGGACTACAAGTCAGTACTACAAGTCAGCACTACAAGTCAGCACTACAAGTCAGCACTACAAGTCAGTACTACAAGTCAGGACTACAAGTCAGGACTACAAGTCAGTACTACAAGTCAGGACTACAAGTCAGTACTACAAGTCAGTACTACAAGTCAGTACTACAAGTCACTCAATGCAAATACTTTGTTGCCAGCACACCTTCTCCTGTGCACTTTGGAACATCCAAACCACCTTTTGTTGCATTTTTGCTTTTTAATAGAGGAGGATTTTTGTATGTAAACTAGTGTTGTCCCCATACCAATATTTTGGTACTGGTACCAAAATTATTTCGATACTTTTCTGTACTTTTCTAAATAAAGGGGACCACAAAAAATGTCATTATTGGCTTTATTTGAACAAAAAAATCTTAGTGTACATGAAACATATGTTTATTATTGTCATTTTAGTCCTTAAATAAAATAGTGAACATACTAGACAACTTGTCTTTTAGTAGTAAGTAAACAAACAAAGACTCCTAATTAGTCTGCAGTAACATATTGTGTCATTTATACACCTATTATTTTGTACACATTATGAAGGACAAACTGTAAAAATTGACTTTTAATATACTTGTTCATTTACTGTTAATATCTGCTTATTTTCTCTTTTAACACATTCTATCTACACTTCTGTTCAAATGTAATAATCACTTATTCTTCTCTCCTTTGATACTTGACATTAGTTTTGGATGATACCACGAATTTGGGTATCAATCCGATACCAAGTAGTTACAGGAGCATACATTCAGGCCTGGCCCTAACCAATCTGGCGCCCTAGGCAAGATTTTAGGTGCCCCCCCCCCCCCCCCCCACATCGACAGTGAAGTGTATATACTCACAAGAAACCGAATAGCTTTGTCTTTGACCTTTTTTTTTTACTTAAAGAAAGCAAATTAACATATTATATGAGAATGTTATGTTATGATTATCTTTAACCGAATCACAGCAGTGCTCAAATTAAAGAACAGCATTCCCTCTCATGTGATATTGCTTAATTAACATTAATGATGTGCACTTTAACAACTAGCCTTACAACTATACCTAATATATAAAGGGGTGGAAAAGTGACTATTACCTGCAGGGCAAACATTAGCTAACCAGAAGGCAATAACAATGTAAACAAAAAACACCTGCTTAAAAGATCTAATACAAATGTCCCTGAGGAATGTAAGGTGGGAGTACTGTAATTACCTAACAATACATTATTATTTTCCATAACAATTTAGCCCCCTCCACAATATTAACCCGACGTTAAAACAGAACTAGCTATTTATTGATTAGCAATTGCCGAATCATGTAACATTAGCTTAATGCTAAAAAGCCAGGTTACTATCACATTCTGTAACAGACAAATAATTTAATGTAGGCTAACGTTACATACCTGCTACCTCTGTCTTTTTCTCGTTTCTCCTCTTCTTTTCTCTTTTCTCTTCCCTGGGCACCTGACAGTTTTGGCCGTTTTGACATCTTGTGTTGATTTTTTGATGTGGTGACGTCCAAAAAGAGTCATGATACGGGAAGGGAGGGGGCGCACCGTGCGGGGGGAGGGGGGGCGTAATGTTGTAACAAATAATATTTCTATTAAATAGGCTTTACTTTGCATTTTAATTAACGTGGGATTATTTTTTGTATTTAGAAATAATAGTACCAACTATTTTTTTTTTTTTTTTCCCTCCAACATTTGTGCCACTGGCGTGGCGCCCCCTGATGGACGGCACCCTTAGCATTTGCCTATACGGCCTATGCCACGGCCGGCCCTGCATACATTGGTCATATTCAAAGTCCTCATGTGTCCAGGGACGTATTTACCGTATTTTTCAGAGTATAAGTCGCACCGGCCGAAAATGCATAATAAAGAAGTAAAAAAACATATATAAGTCGCACTGGAGTATAAGTCGCATTTTTTGGGGAAATGTATTTGATAAAATCCAACAGCAAGAATAGACATTTGAAAGGCAATTTAAAATGTCTATATCAGGGGTCACCAACGCGGTGCCCGCGGGCACCAGGTAGCCCGTAAGGACCAGATGAGTAGCCCGCTGGCCTGTTCTAAAAATAGCTCAAATAGCAGCACTTACCAGTGAGCTGCCTCTATTTTTTAAATTGTATTTATTTACTAGCAAGCTGGTCTCGCTTTGCCCGACATTTTTAATTCTAAGAGAGACAAAACTCAAATAGAATTAGAAAATCCAAGAAAATATTTTAAAGACTTGGTCTTCACTTGTTTAAATAAATTTAATTTATTTTTTTACTTTGCTTCTTATAACTTTCAGAAAAACAATTTTAGAGAAAAAATACAACCTTAAAAATGATTTTAGGATTTTTAAACACATATACCTTTTTACCTTTTAAATTCCTTCCTCTTCTTTCCTGACAATTTAAATCAATGTTCAAGTAAATTTATTTTTTTTATTGTAAAGAATAATAAATAAATTTTAATTTAATTCTTCATTTTAGCTTCTGTTTTTTCGACAAAGAATATTTGTGAAATATTTCTTCAAATTTATTATGATTAAAATTCAAAAAAATTATTCTGGAAAATCTAGCAAATCTGTAGAATCAAATTTAAATCTTATTTCAAAGTCTTTTGAATTTCTTTTAAATTTTTTGTTCTGGAAAATCTAGAAGAAATAATGATTTGTCTTTGTTAGAAATATAGCTTGGTCCAATTTGTTATATATTCTAACAAAGTGCAGATTGGATTTTAACCTATTTAAAACATGTCATCAAAATTCTAAAATTAATCTTAATCAGGAAAAATTACTAATGATGTTCTATAAATTATTTTTTAAATTTTTTCAAAAAGATTCGAATTTGCTAGTTTTTCCCTTCTTTTTTTCGGTTGAATTTTGAATTTTAAAGAGTCGAAATTGAAGATAAACTATGTTTCAAAATTCAATTGTCATTTTTCTTCGTGTTTTCTCCTCTTTTAAACCGTTCAATTAAGTGTAAATATCATTAATTATTAATAATAACATAGAGTTAAAGGTAAATTGAGCAAATTGGCTATTTCTGGCAATTTATTGAAGTGTGTATCAAACTGGTAGCCCTTCGCATTAATCACTACCCAAGAAGTAGCTCTTGCTTTCAAAAAGGTTGCTGACCCCTGCTGTAAAGAATAGTGAACAACAGGCTGAATAAGTGTACGTTATATGAGGCATAAATAACCAACTGAGAAGGTGCTGATATACGCCTAGTTTCTTACGTGAATGAGGTAAATAATCATATTTGATATTGTTAATAATTTCACACATAAATCGCTCCAGAGTATAAATCGCACCCCCCGGCTAAACTATGAAAAAAACTGCGATTTATAATCTGAAAAATACGGTACTGACTTTATAAACATAATAAGAATTCTTAAAAAAGGGGAAAAAATGGTGTGATGCTAAAAAAAACCATTATATAATATCGACTAGATACGCTCTTGTACTTGGTATCATTACAGTGGATGTCAGGTGTCGATCCACCCATGGCATTTGTTTACTGCGGGTTCAGATCAGGAGATCAATCAATCAATCAATCAATGTTTATTTATATAGCCCTAAATCACAAGTGTCTCAAAGGGCTGTACAAGCCACAACGACATCCTCGGTTAATTGAGCTTGGATGGGTAGGTTGTGAGTTCAAAGCCCGGCCGAGTCATACCAAAGACTATAAAAACGGGAGCCGTTACCTCCCTGCTTGGCACTCAGCATCAAGGCTTGGAATTGGGGGTTGAATCACCAAAAATGATTCCCGGGCGTGGCCGCCGCTGCTGCTCACTGCTCCCCTCACCTCCCAGGGGGTGATCAAGGGTGATGGGTCAAATGCAGAGAATAATTTTCGCCACACCTAGTGTGTGTGTGTGACAATCATGGGTACTTTATTTGAACTTATATGGAAAATATTTTAAATACATTTATGGCTTATACACGACCGTTCAAAAGTTTGGGGTCACCCAAACAATTTAGCGGAACAGCCTTCATTTCTAAGAACAAGAATAGACTGTCGAGTTTCAGATGAAAGTTCTCTTTTTCTGGCCATTCTGAGGTGTTTAATTGACCCCACAAATGTGACGCTCCAGAAACTCAATCTGCTCAAAGGAAGGTCAGTTTTGTAGCTTCTCACGGTCACATGACCCACTGTCCAGCGCGTCCATGTCGCCTGCTGACTCGTGACATTCCACGCGGGAGCTGAGATGGTGTGTGTGTGTGTGTGTGTGTGTGTGTGTGTGTGTGTGTGTGTTCTGCAAGCGTTGCTGTTTTAGCTGCTTGGCCTCATGATGGATGGCGCTCACGCCGCCCCCACCACACGATGCTTCCCAGGGCGCCGCCCTACCTACCTACCTCCATCCCCCCACTCTCATCCCCAACCCGACACTTTGTCACCAGCGTCACCTGCCGCCGCTGATGTTGATGCAGAAGCAGCAGACGGACCCCTCCCCCTTCCTTGTCAAGCCCCGCCCCTCCACCGCCTCAAAGGCGCTGACAGTGTCCTCCATCACTCAGGTGGTCTCGGGGGAGTCTGCTATGGTGCCATGGTGACTACATGTTGATGCTGCACCTCACTTTTCATCCTCTTCTCACCATTGTGTGTGTGTGTGTAAGTGTGTGTGTGTGTGTGTGTGTGTGTAAGTGTGTGTGTGTAAGTGTGTGTGTGTAAGTGTGTGTGTGTAAGTGGGGGGTGTGTCCCATACATCATGTCCAGATTATTAAACCCAGATGAATTTTTTTCCCGCTTAACAAGGCATCTCCTACCAGTTCACATGTTGCTCATAGCACATATTCATAGCACATATTCATAGCACATATTCATAGCACATATTCATAGCACATATTCATAGGACATATTCATAGCACATATTCATAGCACATATTCATAGCACATATTCATAGGACATATTCATAGCACATATTCATAGCACATATTCATAGCACATATTCATAGGACATATTCATAGCACATATTCATAGCACATATTCATAGCACATATTCATAGGACATATTCATAGCACATATTCATAGCACATATTCATAGCACATATTCATAGGACATATTCATAGCACATATTCATAGGACATATTCATAGCACATATTCATAGGCCATATTCATAGCACATATTCATAGCACATATTCATAGGACATATTCATAGCACATATTAATAGCACATATTCATAGCACATATTCATAGGACATATTCATAGCACATATTCATAGCACATATTCATAGGACATATTCATAGCACATATTAATAGGACATATTCATAGCACATATTCATAGCACATATTAATAGCACATATTCATAGGACATATTCATAGCACATATTCATAGGACATATTCATAGCACATATTCATAGCACATATTCATAGCACATATTCATAGCACATATTCATAGGACATATTCATAGCACATATTCATAGGACATATTCATAGGACATATTCATAGGACATATTCATAGCACATATTCATAGCACATATTCATAGCACATATTCATAGGACATATTCATAGCACATATTCATAGCACATATTCATAGGACATATTCATAGCACATATTCATAGGACATATTCATAGCACATATTCATAGCACATATTCATAGCACATATTCATAGAACGGCAATTTTCGGCCAATCCGAGGCCTCTCAGCTGCAAAGCCACGCCCACATATCTGCTGGTTACTTCTGACTGTGCACATGCAAGTTTGAAGTATTAGTTATTTCATACTTCTGTCCTCCATTAAGGATTTTCCTGAATAAATCTTGTTGTTTATTTCCTTTTTCTTTAAAGGGGCACCGCACCTTTTTTTATTTTTTTTAATTTTTTTTAAGAATTTTGCCTATTGTTCACAATTATTATGAAAGATATGACAATGGATGTTTTAAAAAAATTTTTTTTATGTATTCTAAATATTACCACTTTTTTTTTTTTTCAAATTCTGGCAAACGAGCTGCCAATTTTTATTGTAAAATAATGAAGTACCATTTTTCCATTTACAGTAATACAGCGTAAAAACTACAACCGATGTAAAAAAAAAAAAATGGCTGGAATTTTACAGTAAAATATGCAGTGTTTTTCTTTCTTTATTAATTATTTATTTTTTTACAATGTATTACTGTAAACGTAAAAAACACAGTTTTTTTTACGGGAAAAACTGGCAGCTTAGTCGCCAGAATTTTACTGTAGAATTTGTCAACATATTACTGTAAATAGAAAAACACTACCACTTTTTTTTTTTTTTTTATTCTGGCAACCGAGCTGCCAATTTTTATTGTAAAATATTGAGGGACCGTTTTTCCATTTACAGTAATACACCGTAAAAACTACAACCGATGTAAAAAAAAAAAAAATGGCTGGAATTTTACAGTAAAATATGCAGTGTTTTTCTTTCTTTATTAATTATTTATTTTTTTACAATGTATTACTGTAAACGTAAAAAACACTGTTTTTTTACGGGAAAAACTGGCAGCTTAGTCGCCAGAATTTTACTGTAGAATCTGCAGTATTTGTCAACATATTACTGTAAATAGAAAAACACTACCACTTTTTTTTTATTTTTTTATTCTGGCAACCGAGCTGCCAATTTTTATTGTAAAATATTGAGGGACCGTTTTTCCATTTACAGTAATACACCGTAAAAACTACAACCGATGTAAAAAAAAAAAAAAATGGCTGGAATTTTACAGTAAAATATGCAGTGTTTTTCTTTATTATTCTTTTTTTTTTTACAACGTATTACTGTAAATGGAAAAAACACTTTTTTTACGGGGGAAAACGGGCATCTTAGTCGCCAGAATTTTACTGTAAAATTTAAAGTATTTTTCAACATATTACTGTGAATAGAAAAACACTACCACTTTTCTTTTTTTTTTATTCTGGCAACCAAACTGCCGGTTTTTATTGTAAAATAATGAGGGACCGTTTTTACATTTACAGTAATACACCGTAAAAACTACAACCAATGTAAAAAAAAAAATGGCTGGAATTTTACAGTAAAATATGCAGTGTTTTTCTTTATTTATTATTTATTTTTTTACAACGTATTCCTGTAAATGGAAAAAACACTTTTTTTTTTACAGGAAAAAACTTCCCTATAATTTTACTGTAAAATTTACAGTATTTTTCAACATATTACTGTAAATAGAAAAACCCTACCACTTTTTTATTTATTTTTTTAATTCTGGCAACTGAGCTGCCAATTTTTATTGTAAAATAATGAAGTACCATTTTTCCATTTACAGTAATACACCGTAAAAACTACAACCGATGTAAAAAAAAAAACTGGCTGGAATTTTACAGTAAAATATGCAGTGTTTTTCTTATTATTTATTTTTTTACAACGTATTACTGTAAATGGAAAAAACACCGTTATTTTACGGGGGAAAACTGGCGGCTTAGTCGCCAGAATTTTACTGTAAAATTTAAAGTATTTTTCAACATATTACTGTAAATAGAAAAACACTTACACTTTTTTTTTTTTTTAATTCTGGCTACCGAGCTGCCGGTTTTTTATTGTAAAATAATGAGGGACCGTTTTTACATTTACAGTAATACACCGTAAAAACTACAACCAATGTAAAAAAAAAACTGGCTGGAATTTTACAGTAAAATATGTAGTGTTTTTCTTATTATTTATTTTTTTACAACGTATTACTGCAAATGGAAAAAACACCGTTATTTTACGGGGAAAAACTGGCGGCTTAGTCGCCAGAATTTTACTGTAAAATTTAAAGTATTTTTCAACATATTACTGTAAATAGAAAAACACTTACATTTTTATTTTTTTTTAATTCTGGCTACCGAGCTGCCGGTTTTTTATTGTAAAATAATGAGGGACCGTTTTTACATTTACAGTAATACACCGTAAAAACTACAACCAATGTAAAAAAAAACTGGCTGGAATTTTACAGTAAAATATGCAGTGTTTTTCTTATTATTTATTTTTTTACAACGTATTACTGCAAATGGAAAAAACACTGTTTTTTTATGGGGAAAAACTGGCAGCTTAGTCGCCAGAATTTTACAGTAAAATTTACAGTATTTTTCAACATATTACTGTAAATAGAAAAACACTACCACTTTTTTATTTATTTTATTCTGGCTACCGAGCTGCAGATTTTTTATTGTAAAATAATGAGGGACCGTTTTTCCATTTACAGTAATACACCGTAAAAACTACAACCGATGTAAAAAAAAAAAAACTGGCTGGAATTTTACAGTAAAATATGCAGTGTTTTTCTTTATTTATTATTTATTTTTTTACAACGTATTACTGTAAATGGAAAAAACACTTTTTTTACGGGGGAAAACTGGCATCTTAGTCGCCAGAATTTTACTGTAAAATTTACAGTATTTGTCAACATATTACTGTGAATAGAAAAACACTACCACTTTTCTTTTTTTTTTATTCTGGCAACCAATCTGCCGGTTTTTATTGTAAAATAATGAGGGACCGTTTTTACATTACAGTAATCCACCGTAAAAACTACAACCAATGTAAAAAAAAAAAAAACTGGCTGGAATTTTACACTAAAATATGCAGTGTTTTTATTTATAAATGTTTTTTTTTATTTTTTTACAACGTTTTACTGTAAATGGAAAAAACACTGTTTTTTACGGGGGGAAACTGGCAGCTTAGTCGCCAGAATTTTACTGTAAAATTTACAGTATTTGTCAACATATTACTGTAAATAGAAAAACACTACCACTTTTTATTTTATTTTATTCTGGCTACCGAGCAGCCGGTTTTTTATTGTAAAATAATGAGGGACCGTTTTTCCATTTACAGTAATACACCGTAAAAACTACAACCAATGTAAAAAAAAAAAACTGGCTGGAATTTTACAGTAAAATATGCAGTGTTTTTCTTATTATTTATTTTTTTACAACGTATTACTGTAAATGGAAAAAACACCGTTATTTTACGGGGAAAAACTGGCGGCTTAGTCGCCAGAATTTTACTGTAAAAATTTAAAGTATTTTTCAACATATTACTGTAAATAGAAAAACACTTACATTTTTTTTTTTTTAAATTCTGGCTATCGAGCTGCCGGTTTTTTATTGTAAAATAATGAGGGACCGTTTTTACATTTACAGTAATACACCGTAAAAACTACAACCAATGTAAAAAAAAAACTGGCTGGAATTTTACAGTAAAATATGCAGTGTTTTTCTTATTATTTATTTTTTTACAACGTATTACTGCAAATGGGAAAAAACACTGTTTTTTATGGGGAAAAACTGGCAGCTTAGTCGCCAGAATTTTACAGTAAAATTTACAGTATTTTTCAACATATTACTGTAAATAGAAAAACACTACCACTTTTTTTATTTTTTTATTCTGGCTACCGAGCTGCCAATTTTTATTGTAAAATATTGAGGGACCGTTTTTCCATTTACAGTAATACACCGTAAAAACTACAACCGATGTATAAAAAAAAAAAAACTGGCTGGAATTTTACAGTAAAATGTATTTATTAATTATTTATTTTTTTACAACGTATTACTGTAAATGGAAAAACAATACTACTGTTTTTTTACGGGGTAAAACTGGCAGCTTCGTCGCCAGAATTTTACTGTAAAATGTCCAGTATTTGTCAACATATTACAGTTGAAAAACACTCATTTCAAATCCAAACAGCTTTGATTTGAGGATCGATATCAGCGCGTGAAGATGTGGTATCGATATTTCAGTGTCGATCCGAGAAGTCATTTCCGTGCAATAATATTTGGACGACGCACGCTAACCAAGACGCTGTATGAAAAGCGGCCTTGAATTTTGGACAGTTAGGATGTTACTGAGTGCTGTGTGAGAAATTTCAAGTCAGTCCCCCACGTCGGTTAGGGCGCGTGTGTCAGTGGACTCGCGGTATCGCGAGCGACACGCGTGCGCCTACACGTACGGTGTGACCCACGACCTCTCTGGAACACTTTCCCAGGCGGGAGGAGCCAGTGGGCGGAGCCTCATAACTCACACACACACACACACCTGTGCGGCCCCGGCCATGACATCATCGCACGAATGAGAGGAGGGAAGGAGGCGAGGAAGGAGGCGAGGAAGGAGGGGCCCGAGGGAGAATGAAAAGGGGCCCTCGGCTCCTTTTTCTGCTTTCGTGACTTAAGAAAAGTGAAAAGAAGAGAATTCCTTTCAAGCTTCTCTGAGAAGTCTTTGGGCTTTTCTGGGAAAACAGAAGCTCTTTTGTGCGCGGCAATAAAAGAAAGTTTGAGGTTGAATGTAAATAAATGATAAGGACAGGAAGCTAGCAGCACTAGCGTAGCCACAATGCTAACAGGGCACCTGTGATCGCCAGGTGAGCGTGACCAAGGTGAGCTCCCACGTATTATATTTACATCTAACACAATGTCCAGACTCATATGGAAACGGGGTTTGTATATATATATATATATATATATATATATATATATATATTTCTTTAAAAAAGTCAATAAAATAAAAGTGAAAATACAAATAAATCTTTGTATGATATGGTCATTACTGCCACAAGTGGTGGAAAAGTGTATTACAAGTGAGTACTCCATACGGAACATAGCTGAGAAACAAGACATTTTTTTTGGTGGCCAAACCAGCGACCCTCAAACTGTGACACGTGGACCACCACCTCAAACTGTGACACGTGGACCACCACCTCAAACTGTGACACGTGGACCACCACCTCAAACTGTGACACGTGTACCACCACCTCAAACTGTGACACGTGGACCACCACCTCAAACTGTGACACGTGTACCACCACCTCAAACTGTGACACGTGTACCACCACCTCAAACTGTGACACGTGGACCACCACCTCAAACTGTGACACGTGTACCACCACCTCAAACTGTGACACGTGGACCACCACCTCAAACTGTGACACGTGGACCACCACCTCAAACTGTGACACGTGGACCACCACCTCAAACTGTAACACATGGACCACCACCTCAAACTGTGACACGTGGACCACCACCTCAAACTGTGACACGTGTACCACCACCTCAAACTGTGACACGTGGACCACCACCTCAAACTGTAACACGTGGACCACCACCTCAAACTGTGACACGTGGACCACCACCTCAAACTGTGACACGTGGACCACCACCTCAAACTGTGACACGTGTACCACCACCTCAAACTGTGACACGTGGACCACCACCTCAAACTGTGACACGTGGACCACCACCTCAAACTGTGACACGTGTACCACCACCTCAAACTGTGACACGTGTACCACCACCTCAAACTGTGACACGTGGACCACCACCTCAAACTGTGACACGTGGACCACCACCTCAAACTGTGACACGTGGACCACCACCTCAAACTGTGCCTTGTTGTTTAATGAATACTTAGGCCTACTTTGCTACTGTATTTGAATGGTGCTCATTATGGTGGTACTTTTCTGAGGTGGTACTTGCTGAAACAAGTTCCAGTACCACTGGTCTATAGTGTCCAATAGTATACTTCATCACTATCTAAGTAGAAGTAGTACTACTGTACATGATCCACGTACAGTAGTACTTGGTATACAGTAGTACTTGGTATACAGGAGTATTTGGTATACAGTAGTATTTGGTATACAGTAGAACTTGGTATACAGTAGTAGTACTTGGTATACAGTAGTAGAACTTGGTATACAGTAGTAGAACTTGGTATACAGTAGTATTTGGTATACAGTAGTAATTGGTATACAGTAGTAGAACTTGGTATGCAGTAGTAGTACTTGGTATACAGTAGTAGAACTTGGTATACAGTAGTACTTGGTATACAGTAGTAGTACTTGGTATACAGTAGTATTTGGTATACAGTAGTAGTACTTGGTATACAGTAGTAGTACTTGGTATACATTAGTACTTGGTATACAGTAGTACTTGGTATACAGTAGTAGTACTAGGTATACAGTAGTACTTGGTATACAGTAGTAGTACTTGGTATACAGTAGTACTTGGTGTACAGTAGTAGTACTTGGTATACAGTAATAGTACTTGGTATACAGTAGTAGAACTTGGTATACAGTAGTATTTGGTATACAGTAGTATTTGGTATACAGTAGTACTTGGTATACAGTAGTAGAACTTGGTATACAGTAGTAGTACTTGGTATACAGTAGTAGAACTTGGTATACAGTAGTACTTGGTATACAGTAGTATTTGGTATACAGTAGTAGTACTTGGTATACAGTAGTAGTACTTGGTATACATTAGTACTTGGTATACAGCAGTAGTACTAGGTATACAGCAGTAGTACTAGGTATACAGTAGTACTTGGTATACAGTAGTAGTACTTGGTATACAGTAGTAGTACTTGGTATACATTAGTACTTGGTATACAGTAGTACTTGGTATACAGCAGTAGTACTAGGTATACAGTAGTACTAGGTATACAGTAGTAGTACTTGGTATACAGTAGTAGTAATTGGTATACAGTAGTAGAACTTGGTATACAGTAGTAGTACTTGGTATACAGTAGTATTTGGTATACAGTAGTAGTACTTGGTATACAGTAGTAGTACTTGGTATACATTAGTACTTGGTATACAGTAGTACTTGGTATACAGCAGTAGTACTAGGTATACAGTAGTACTTGGTATACAGTAGTAGTACTTGGTATACAGTAGTAGTACTTGGTATACAATAGTACTTGGTATACAGTAGTACTTGGTATACAGTAGTACTTGGTATACAGTAGTAGTACTAGGTATACAGTAGTACTTGGTATACAGTAGTAGTACTTGGTATACAGTAGTACTTTGTATACTTGGTATACAGTAGTATACAGTAGTACTTGGTATACAGTAGTACTTGGTATATAGTAGTAGTACTTGGTATACAGTAGTATACAGTAGTACTTGGTATACAGTAGTACTTGGTATACAGTAGTAGTACTTGGTATACAGTAGTATACAGTAGTACTTGGTATACAGTAGTATACAGTAGTACTTGCTATACAGTAGTAGTACTTGGTATACAGCAGTAGTATACAGTAGTGTACAGTAGTACTTGGTATACAGTAGTATACAGTAGTATACAGTAGTAGTACTTGGTATACAGTAGTAGTACTTGGTATACAGTAGTATACAGTAGTAGTACTTGGTATACAGTAGTATACAGTAGTAGTACTTGGTATACAGTAGTATAAAGTAGTATTTTGTATACAGTAGTAGTACTTGGTATACAGTAGTATACAGTAGTAGTACTTGGTATACAGTAGTATACAGTAGTACTTGGTATACAGTAGTAGTACTTGGTATACAGCAGTAGTATACAGTAGTATACGGTAGTACTTGGTATACTGTAGTATACAGTAGTAGTATTTGGTATACAGTAGTATACAGTAGTACCTGGTATACAGTAGTATACAGTAGTAGTACTTGGTATACAGTAGTATACAGTAGTAGTACTTGGTATACAGTAGTAGTACTTGGTATACAGCAGTAGTATACAGTAGTACTTGGTATACAGTAGTATACAGTAGTAGTGCTTGGTATACAGTAGTATACAGTAGTACTTGGTATACAGTAGTAGTACTTGGTATACAGTAGTACTTGGTATACAGTAGTAGTACTTGGTATACAGCAGTAGTATACAGTAGTACTTGGTATACAGTAGTATACAGTAGTAGTACTTGGTATACAGTAGTATACAGTAGTAGTACTTGGTATACAGTAGTACTTGGTATACAGTAGTAGTACTTGGTATACAGCAGTAGTATACAGTAGTACTTGGTATACAGTAGTATACAGTAGTAGTACTTGGTATACAGTAGTATACAGTAGTAGTACTTGGTATACAGTAGTATACAGTAGTACTTGGTATACAGTAGTAGTACTTGGTATACAGCAGTAGTATACAGTAGTATACAGTAGTACTTGGTATACAGTAGTATACCGTAGTAGTACTTGGTATACAGTAGTATTTGGTATACAGTAGTATACAGTAGTATACAGTAGTATTTGGTATACAGTAGTATTTGGTATACAGTAGTATACAGTAGTAGTATTTGGTATACAGTAGTATACAGTAGTATTTGGTATACAGTACTATACTGTAGTAGTATTTGGTATACAGTAGTATACAGTAGTATACAGTAGTAGTATTTGGTATACAGTAGTAGTATTTGGTATACAGTAGTATACAGTAGTATTTGGTATACAGTAGTAGTATTTGGTATACAGTAGTATACAGTAGTAGTATTTGGTATACAGTAGTATACAGTAGTAGTACTTGGTATACCGTAGTATACAGTAGTAGTACTTGGTATACAGTAGTATACAGTAGTATACAGTAGTAGTACTTGGTATACAGTAGTATACAGTAGTATACAGTAGTATACATTAGTAGTACTTGGTATACAGTAGTAGTACTTGGTATACAGTAGTATACAGTAGTATACAGTAGTAGTACTTGGTATACAGTAGTATACAGTAGTACTTGGTATACAGTAGTATACAGTAGTAGTACTTGGTATACAGTAGTATACAGTAGTATACAGTAGTAGTACTTGGTATACAGTAGTATACAGTAGTACTTGGTATACAGTAGTATACAGTAGTAGTACTTGGTATACAGTAGTATACAGTAGTATACAGTAGTAGTACTTGGTATACAGTAGTATACAGTAGTACTTGGTATACAGTAGTATACAGTAGTAGTACTTGGTATACAGTAGTATACAGTAGTAGTACTTGGTATACAGTAGTATACAGTAGTAGTACTTGGTATACAGTAGTATACAGTAGTATACAGTAGTAGTACTTGGTATACAGTAGTATACAGTAGTACTTGGTATACAGTAGTATACAGTAGTAGTACTTGGTATACAGTAGTATACAGTAGTATACAGTAGTAGTACTTGGTATACAGTAGTATACAGTAGTACTTGGTATACAGTAGTATACAGTAGTAGTACTTGGTATACAGTAGTATACAGTAGTACTTGGTATACAGTAGTATACAGTAGTAGTACTTGGTATACAGTAGTATACAGTAGTATACAGTAGTAGTACTTGGTATACAGTAGTATACAGTAGTACTTGGTATACAGTAGTATACAGTAGTAGTACTTGGTATACAGTAGTATACAGTAGTACTTGGTATACAGTAGTATACAGTAGTAGTACTTGGTATACAGTAGTATACAGTAGTATACAGTAGTATACAGTAGTAGTACTTGGTATACAGTAGTATACAGTAGTATACAGTAGTGTGCACACGGCAGTGAAAAGAAGAGAGAGTGAATGAGCCTGCTGAGAAAACATGAGAGCTGAACATGAATGAGACTTCCTGTGTTGTTACAGACTCGTGTGTGTGTGTGTGTGTGTGTGTGTGTGTGTGTGTGTGTGTGTGTGTGTGTGTGTGTGTGTGTGTGTGTGTGTGTGTGTGTGTGTGTGTGTGTGTGTGTGTGTGTGTGTGTGTGTGTGTGTGAATGAATGAATGGTGGCTGGGACGGGCTCCACTGAGGAAGCAATTCCGGTTGTTATCAGGGCGGAGTCACGTGATGGAGCAACATTCCGTCCCATGGTGGTGAAAAAGGTCCATGGTGGTGAAAAAGGTCCATGCTGGTGAAAAAGGTCCATGCTGGTGAAAAAGGTCCGTGGTGGTGAAAAAGGTCCATGGTGGTGAAAAAGGTCGGCGGTGGTGAAAAAGGTCCATGGTGGTGAAAAAGGTCCATGGTGGTGAAAAAGGTCGGCGGTGGTGAAAAAGGTCCATGGTGGTGAAAAAGGTCGGCGGTGGTGAAAAAGGTCCATGGTGGTGAAAAAGGTTTGCGGTGGTGAAAAAGGTCCATGCTGGTGAAAAAGGTGCATGCTGGTGAAAAAGGTCAATGGTGGTGAAAAAGGTCTATGGTGGTGAAAAAGGTCCATGGTGGTGAAAAAGGTCCATGGTGGTGAAAAAGGTCCGCGGTGGTGAAAAAGGTCCATGCTGGTGAAAAAGGTGCATGCTGGTGAAAAAGGTCAATGGTGGTGAAAAAGGTCTATGGTGGTGAAAAAGGTCGGCGGTGGTGAAAAAGGTCGGCGGTGGTGAAAAAGGTCCATGCTGGTGAAAAAGGTGCATGCTGGTGAAAAAGGTCAATGGTGGTGAAAAAGGTCTATGGTGGTGAAAAAGGTCCATGGTGGTGAAAAAGGTCGGCGGTGGTGAAAAAGGTCGGCGGTGGTGAAAAAGGTCCATGCTGGTGAAAAAGGTCCATGGTGGTGAAAAAGGTCCATGCTGGTGAAAAAGGTCCGTGGTGGTGAAAAAGGTCCATGGTGGTGAAAAAGGTCGGCGGTGGTGAAAAAGGTCCATGGTGGTGAAAAAGGTCCATGGTGGTGAAAAAGGTCGGCGGTGGTGAAAAAGGTCCATGGTGGTGAAAAAGGTTGGCGGTGGGGAAAAAGGTCCATGGTGGTGAAAAAGGTCCGCGGTGGTGAAAAAGGTCCATGCTGGTGAAAAAGGTGCATGCTGGTGAAAAAGGTCAATGGTGGTGAAAAAGGTCTATGGTGGTGAAAAAGGTCCACGGTGGTGAAAAAGGTCCATGGTGGTGAAAAAGGTCCGCGGTGGTGAAAAAGGTCCATGCTGGTGAAAAAGGTGCATGCTGGTGAAAAAGGTCAATGGTGGTGAAAAAGGTCTATGGTGGTGAAAAAGGTCCATGGTGGTGAAAAAGGTCGGCGGTGGTGAAAAAGGTCGGCGGTGGTGAAAAAGGTCCATGCTGGTGAAAAAGGTGCATGCTGGTGAAAAAGGTCAATGGTGGTGAAAAAGGTCTATGGTGGTGAAAAAGGTCCATGGTGGTGAAAAAGGTCGGCGGTGGTGAAAAAGGTCGGCGGTGGTGAAAAAGGTCCATGCTGGTGAAAAAGGTCCATGGTGGTGAAAAAGGTCCATGCTGGTGAAAAAGGTCCATGCTGGTGAAAAAGGTCCATGCTGGTGAAAAAGGTCCATGCTGGTGAAAAAGGTCTGCGGTGGTGAAAAAGGTCCATGGTGGTGAAAAAGGTCCATGGTGGTGAAAAAGGTCCATGCTGGTGAAAAAGGTCTGCGGTGGTGAAAAAGGTCCATGGTGGTGAAAAAGGTCCATGGTGGTGAAAAAGGTCGGCGGTGGTGAAAAAGGTCCATGGTGGTGAAAAAGGTCCATGGTGGTGAAAAAGGTCGGCGGTGGTGAAAAAGGTCCATGGTGGTGAAAAAGGTTGGCGGTGGTGAAAAAGGTCCATGGTGGTGAAAAAGGTCCGCGGTGGTGAAAAAGGTCCATGCTGGTGAAAAAGGTGCATGCTGGTGAAAAAGGTCAATGGTGGTGAAAAAGGTCTATGGTGGTGAAAAAGGTCCACGGTGGTGAAAAAGGTCCATGGTGGTGAAAAAGGTCCGCGGTGGTGAAAAAGGTCCATGCTGGTGAAAAAGGTGCATGCTGGTGAAAAAGGTCAATGGTGGTGAAAAAGGTCTATGGTGGTGAAAAAGGTCCATGGTGGTGAAAAAGGTCGGCGGTGGTGAAAAAGGTCGGCGGTGGTGAAAAAGGTCCATGCTGGTGAAAAAGGTGCATGCTGGTGAAAAAGGTCAATGGTGGTGAAAAAGGTCTATGGTGGTGAAAAAGGTCCATGGTGGTGAAAAAGGTCGGCGGTGGTGAAAAAGGTCGGCGGTGGTGAAAAAGGTCCATGCTGGTGAAAAAGGTCCATGGTGGTGAAAAAGGTCCATGCTGGTGAAAAAGGTCCATGCTGGTGAAAAAGGTCCATGGTGGTGAAAAAGGTCCATGCTGGTGAAAAAGGTCTGCGGTGGTGAAAAAGGTCCATGGTGGTGAAAAAGGTCCATGGTGGTGAAAAAGGTCCATGCTGGTGAAAAAGGTCTGCGGTGGTGAAAAAGGTCCATGGTGGTGAAAAAGGTCCATGCTGGTGAAAAAGGTCCATGGTGGTGAAAAAAGTCCATGGTGGTGAAAAAGGTCCATGCTGGTGAAAAAGGTCCATGGTGGTGAAAAAGGTCCATGGTGGTGAAAAAGGTCCATGGTGGTGAAAAAGGTCCATGCTGGTGAAAAAGGTCCATGGTGGTGAAAAAGGTCCATGGTGGTGAAAAAGGTCCATGGTGGTGAAAAAGGTCCATGCTGGTGAAAAAGGTCCGCGGTGGTGAAAAAGGTCCATGGTGGTGAAAAAGGTCCATGCTGGTGAAAAAGGTCCATGCTGGTGAAAAAGGTCCATGGTGGTGACATTGTAGTTTAAAAGAGAATAATGTCGTAATATTACGAGAAATATAGCATTTTACAAGATTAAAAATATTAATTTTAGGAGAATAAAAATTGTTATTTAAAATAGAATAATGTTGTGATATTACAAGAAATATGACAGAATTTTAGGAGATTCAAAATCTTAATTTAGGAGAATGACATTGTCATTTAAAAGAGAATAATGTTGTGATATTACAAGAAATATGACAGAATTTTAGAAGATTAAAAATATTCATTTTAAGAGTGACGTAATTTAAAGAGGAATAATGTCATAATATTACGAGAAATATGAGATAATTTTTGGAGGTTCCTAATTTTAGGTGAATAAAATTGACATTTAAAGGAAAATGATGATGTAATATAGTAATGTAATGTAATATAATGTATCGTATTGTAGTGTAATGTAAGAATTTTAGAAGCCAAAAACTGTACTTTTAGGAGGTTTAAAATTCCTAATATTAGGAGAATTAAATTGACATTTAAAGGACAATATTGTTCCATAATAATGTAATATAATATAATGTAAACTAATATAATATAATGTCAAGTACTGCAATGTAGGAATTCTAGGAGCCAAAAACTGTCATCTAAGGAGATTTAAAAGTTCTAATTTGTCCTAATGTTAATATCTGAGTGGGCCCCGGGGCCCCTCAGAGGTGGAACTAGTAGGGCCCCGAGGTCCAAAGGGTTAAGAACCCCGGATTGGAGCGATGTTGGCGTTGAAGCTCTCCGTCACAACATGTTCAACACCCAGGGAGAGGTTGAAGGTCAACAAATTGCAAGGATTTGCTTACACGCACGCACGCACGCACGCACACACACACACACACACACACACACACACACACACACACACACACACACACACACACACACACACACACACACACACACACACACACACACACACACACACACACACACACACACACACACACACAGGTTGTGAATGGAAGGGCAGCACATTTGATGATTTAAAGATGGATGAATAAAAAATGTTCCATTGACTCACAATGGACTTATTGAGCTCATTTTGACTCACGATGCAACCAAATCCAAACTGGATGACGCGGCACATCCGCTTTTTTTTTTTGTTGTCTTTTTTTTGTGTGTGTCTTTTTCCCCCGGACTTCCCGAAACTGAAGCAGTGTGTTCCTCAGCGGAAGAAAGAAGGTTAGTCACTGGATATTTCATTCGGCTGCCAGCTGAGCCTGCTCCGATTCAAAACCTCCTGCTGGACTTTTCCGGCCAATGGCGGCCTTCCTCGCCGGCACATGACCACGGCGTCCAATCAGAGAGCTTGGAGCGCGCTCCATTCATTCCTGAGTGCTGACCGTGTGTGTGTGTGTGTGTGTGTTTGTGGTTAGCACGTGAGTAACTTCCTGCTCTCAAACACTAATCTTGTTTACTTTTAGACATCCTTTTATTTGAGTCATTTCATCATTTCATCCCCGTCCCGCTCTTTGTTTCTGGAACCTTCTTCTTCTTCTTATCACTTCAAACAAGACTGCAGACAGGAAGTCACATGGCAATCACAGGAATTACAACTTAAAGGCCTACTGAAATGATTTTTATTTATTTAAACGAGGATAGCAGATCCATTCTATGTGTCATACTTGATCATTTCGCGATATCGACATATTTTTGCTGAAAGGATTTAGTAGAGAACATTGACGATAAAGTTCGCAACTTTTGCTCGCTGATAAAAAAAAAAGCCTTGCCTGTAGCGGAAGTAGCGTGACGTCACAGGAGCTAGTATTCCTCACAATTCCCCATTGTTTACAATGGAGCGAGAGAGATTCGGAGCGACAAAGCGACGATTACCCCATTAATTTGAGCGAGGATGAAAGATTCGTAGATGAGGAACGTTACAGTGAAGGACTTGAGAGGCAGTGCAGGACGTATCTTTTTTCGCTCTGACCGTAACTTAGGTACAAGCTGGCTCATTGGATTCCACACTCTCTCCTTTTTCTATTGTGGATCACGGATTTGTATTTTAAACCACCTCGGATACTATATCCTCTTGAAAATGAGAGTCGAGCACGCGAAATGGACATTTAAAGTGACTTTTATCTCCACGACAATACATCGGTGACACACTTAGCTACTGAGCTAACGTGATAGCATCGTTCTCAAATGAAGATAGAAACAAAAGAAATAAACCCCTGACTGGAAGGATAGACAGAAGACCAACAATACTATTAAACCATGGACATGTAACTACACGGTTAAAAATTCTCAGCCTGGTAAGGCTTAACAATGCTGTTGCTAACGACGCTAAGGCTAATTTAGCAACTTAGCAACCGGACCTCACAGAACTATGATAAAACATTAGCGCTCCACCTACGCCAGCCAGCCCTCATCTTCCCATCAACAGCCGTGCTCACCTGCGTTCCAGCGATCGACGGCGCGACCAAGGACTTCATCCGTGGGTTTGGCGGCAAGCATCGGCTAGGCGTAGTAAGTAGTCCTTGTTGTGTTGCTGTAAGTATTGTACTTAGCCGCTAATACACCGATCCATCCCACCTACAACGTTCTTCTTTGCAGTCTCCATTGTTCATTAAACAAATTGCAAAAGATTCACCAACACAGATGTCCACAATACTGTGGAATTTTGTCGAAGAAAACAAGAGGTTTTTGTATCGGGTCCGATGGGGTCCAACCACTTCCGTGGATTTTGTGACGTCACGCGTTAGGGACGGCGTGGCGAAGTTGGTAGAGTGGCTGTGTCAGCAATCGGAGTGTTGCTGGTTACTGGGGTTCAATCCCCACCTTCTACCATCCTAGTCACGTCCGTTGTGTCCTTGGGCAAGACACTTCACCCTTGCTCCTGATGGCTGCTGGTTAGCGCCTTGCATGGCAGCTCCCGCCATCACTGTGTGAATGGGTGAATGTGGAAATAGTGTCAAAGCGCTTTGAGTACCTTGAAGGTAGAAAAGCGCTATACTAGTATAACCCATTTATCATTTATTATCATTATGTTACAGCCTTATTACAAAATGGAATCTATTCATTTTTGTCCTCAAAATTCTACGCGCAATACCCCATAGTGACAATGTGAAAATGCTTTTTTTGTGTGTTTTTGCTCATTTATTTGATCACGTCATCCAACCTGACGGAGTTTGAGAGGTGCTGCGAAGAGGAACTGACCAAAGATAGACGTGCCAAGCTTAAGGTATCATATGCATCATCAAAAAAAAATTTCATTTTTTATTTTTTTAAATAAATGTGGAAGTTAAAAAAAATATCAATCAATCAATGTTTTTATTATTTTGTATTATTATTTGTTTTGTTTACAGAATGTTTTGTATTTATTTAGATTTTTATTATTTTTAAACTTTACCTTTTGTTTTTTTTTGCTCTATTTTATGCATTTCAACTGTTTTGCATACAGAATTTGTTATTTATTGTGATTTTTATTATTTTTTAACTTTTACCTTTTGTTTTTTGCATTATTTTGATGCTTTTTAACTGTGTTTTATATGTAGAATGTCTGGTATTTGTTGTGATTTTTCTTATTTTCAAACTTTGACCTTTTGTTTTTGTTTAGCACTATTTTTATGCATTTTAACTGGGTTTTATTTATATATAGAATGTCTTGTATTTATTGTGATTCTTATTTTCAATATTTTTTCACTTTTTTTCCCCACTATTTTCATGCATTTTAACTGTTTTATATATAGAACGTTTTCATTTTACTGTGATTTATTATTTTTAATATTTTTTTTACTTGTATCTTTGTTTTTTTGCACTATTTCTATGCATTTTAACTGTTTTATATACAAAATGTTTTGTATTTATTTGGATTTTTATTATTTGTTAATTTTTACCTTTTGTTTTTTTTTGCTCTATTTTATGCATTTCAAATGTTTTATATACAGAATTTATTATTCATTTATTGTGATTTTTATTATTTTTAAACTTTTACCTTTTGTTTTTTGCATTATTTTGATGTATTTTAACTGAATGTCCGGTATTTATTGTGATTTTTTATTATTTTCAAACTTTGACCTTTTGTTTTTTTAGTACTATTTTTATGCATTTTAACTGTGTTTTATATCTAGAATGTCTTGTATTTATTGTGATTTTTCTTATTTTAAATATTTTTTTACTTTTAACTTTAGTTTTTTTTGCACTATGTTCATGCATTTTAACTGTGTTTTATATATATTGTACTTAGCTTTTTCCCCCCACTATTTTTATGCATTTTAAATGTGTTTTGTATACAGAATGTTTTGTATTTATTTCGATTTTTATAATTTTAAAACTTTTCCCTTTTTTTTGGGCTATATTTTATGCATTTTAACTGTTTTATATACAGAATTTTTTTTATTTATTTATTGTGATTTTTATTATTTTTAAACTTTGCCCTTTTGTTTTTTAGTACTATTTTTATGCATTTTAACTGTGTTTTATATCTAGAATGTCTTGTATTTATTGTGATTTTTCTTATTTTAAATATTTTTTTACTTTTAACTTTAGTTTTTTTTGCACTATGTTCATGCATTTTAACTGTTTTATATATTTTGTACTTAGCTTTTCCCCCCCACTATTTTTATGCATTTTAAATGTGTTTTGTATACAGAATGTTTTGTATTTATTTCGATTTTTATAATTTTAAAACTTTTCCCTTTTTTTTTTTTTTGCTATATTTTATGCATTTTAACTGTTTTATATACAGAATTTTTTATTTATTTATTGTGATTTTTATTATTTTTAAACTTTTACCTTTTGTTTTTTGCTATATTTTATGCATTTTAACTGTTTTATATACAGAATTATTTATTTATTTATTGTGATTTTTATTATTTTTAAACTTGGACCTTTTTTTTTTAGTACTATTTTTATGCATTTTAACTGTGTTTTATATCTAGAATGTCTTGTATTTATTGTGATTTTTCTTATTTTAAATATTTTTTTACTTTTAACTTTAGTTTTTTTTGCACTATGTTCATGCATTTTAACTGTGTTTTATATATATTGTACTTAGCTTTTTCCCCCCACTATTTTTATGCATTTTAAATGTGTTTTGTATACAGAATGTTTTGTATTTATTTCGATTTTTATCATTTTAAAACTTTTCCCTTTTTTTGGCTATATTTTATGCATTTTAACTGTTTTATATACAGAATTATTTATTTATTTATTGTGATTTTTATTATTTTTAAACTTTTACCTTTTGTTTTTTTAGTACTATTTTTATGCATTTTAACTGTGTTTTATATGCAGAATGTCTTGTATTTATTGTGATAATTCTTATTTGCAATATTTTTTTACTTTTAACTTTTGGTTTTTTTTCACTATTTTCATGCATTTTAACTGTGTTTTATATCTAGAATGTCTTGTATTTATTGTGATTTTTATTATTGTTAATATTTTTTTTTGCTTTTTTTTCACTATTTTTATGCATTTTAAATGTGTTTTATATATAGAATGTTTTGTGCTTATTGTGATTTTGATCGTTATTATTATTATTTTCAATATTTTACCTCTCTATTTGAAACGGTACGGCACTTTGGGGCAGCAGTCTGTTAGAGAAATGTGCTATATGAATAAATCGACCTTGACATTGACCTTCACCTTGGGTATTGTTCTGTAGAATTATGAGGACAACAAGGAATGTATTCCATTTTGGAATAAGGCTGTAACATAACCAAATGTGGAAGAATCGAGGCGCTCTAACTTATATCCGTCAGTAGAATCGCTATGGAAGCGCTAAAAACTACAACATGGCTGATGGGGGGGGGGGAGAAGTTCATCAACTACTTTTCAACGTTGTTTCAAAGTCAGTTTTAAAGGACACGTACGTCTAATCAACGTTGTATCGTTATGTCTTGTGTCTGCGCAATAATGATCTTCAACATAGTCAGTCCTCTCTCGCGTGGCTGGCGATGCGTCTTCTCCCATGTTACGTCCTAAAAGTGACGCCCAGAGGGTGAGCCTCGTGATAAGATCGCTATTTATTAGAAAGGAATGATCTCTTTTTAGGGGCTGCCTGGAGCCTCTTTCTGGGCACATTCCAGCTCCACTTCTGAATAATCATTCTGTTAATAAATATCCTCAGACAGTGTGAGTCAACATCGATATCTGCGCTACATTTGTGGTGTACGGGAGTGACGCCGACAGCTGGAAGCAAATTCCTGCTGCCCTTGAGCAAACTCATATTGGGGGGGGTTGTGATGACCCCGCATGGTTGGTGGGGGGAAGGGAGTACCGTAAAGTGCCAGATGTTGTTTAGCTGCGAAAAGGAAGGTTTTCTGCCTGCATGTACTCAAAGAAGTACGCGGTTAGAGACCCAAACGCTCAAATAAATTAAATCAAATGCACCACACATGCATTTCGATTAATCGTGATTAATCACAGGTTATCATTCACATGCATTATTAAATTAAATCAAATGCACCAAACATGAATTTCGATTAATCGTGATTAATCACAGGTTATTACCCACATGCATTATTAAATTAAATCAAATGCACCACACATGAATTTCGACTAATCGTGATTAATCACAGGTTATCATTCACATGCATTATTAAATTAAATCAAATGCACCACACATTAATTTCGATTAATCTTGATTAATCACAGGTTATTACCCACATGCATTATTACATTAAATCAAATGCACCACACATGAATTTCGATTAATCGTGATTAATCACAGGTTATTACCACATGCATTATTAAATTAAATCAAATGCACCACACATGAATTTCAATTAATCGTGATTAATCACAGGTTATTACCCACATGCATTATTAAATTAAATCAAATGCACCACACATGAATTTCGATTAATCGTGATTAATCACAGGTTATCATTCACATGCATTATTAAATTAAATCAAATGCACCAAACATGAATTTCGATTAATCGTGATTAATCACAGGTTATTACCCACATGCATTATTAAATTAAATCAAATGCACCACACATGAATTTCGATTAATCGTGATTAATCACAGGTTATCATTCACATGCATTATTAAATTAAATCAAATGCACCACACATTAATTTCGATTAATCGTGATTAATCACAGGTTATTACCCACATGCATTATTACATTAAATCAAATGCACCACACATGAATTTCGATTAATCGTGATTAATCACAGGTTATTACCACATGCATTATTAAATTAAATCAAATGCACCACACATGAATTTCAATTAATCGTGATTAATCACAGGTTATTACCCACATGCATTATTAAATTAAATCAAATGCACCACACATTAATTTCGATTAATCGTGATTAATCACAGGTTATTACCCACATGCATTATTAAATTAAATCAAATGCACCACACATGAATTTCGATTAATCGTGATTAATCACAGGTTATCATTCACATGCATTATTAAATTAAATCAAATGCACCACACATGAATTTTGATTAATCGTGATTAATCACAGGTTATCATTCACATGCATTATTAAATTAAATCAAATGCACCAAACATGAATTTCGATTAATCGTGATTAATCACAGGTTATTACCCGCATGCATTATTAAATTAAATCAAATGCACCACACATGAATTTCGATTAATCGTGATTAATCACAGGTTATCATTCACATGCATTATTAAATTAAATCAAATGCACCAAACATGAATTTCGATTAATCGTGATTAATCACAGGTTATTACCCACATGCATTATTAAATTAAATCAAATGCACCACACATGAATTTCGACTAATCGTGATTAATCACAGGTTATCATTCACATGCATTATTAAATTAAATCAAATGCACCACACATTAATTTCGATTAATCTTGATTAATCACAGGTTATTACCCACATGCATTATTACATTAAATCAAATGCACCACACATGAATTTCGATTAATCGTGATTAATCACAGGTTATTACCACATGCATTATTAAATTAAATCAAATGCACCACACATGAATTTCAATTAATCGTGATTAATCACAGGTTATTACCCACATGCATTATTAAATTAAATCAAATGCACCACACATGAATTTCGATTAATCGTGATTAATCACAGGTTATCATTCACATGCATTATTAAATTAAATCAAATGCACCAAACATGAATTTCGATTAATCGTGATTAATCACAGGTTATTACCCACATGCATTATTAAATTAAATCAAATGCACCACACATGAATTTCGATTAATCGTGATTAATCACAGGTTATCATTCACATGCATTATTAAATTAAATCAAATGCACCACACATGAATTTCGATTAATCGTGATTAATCACAGGTTATTACCCACATGCATTATTACATTAAATCAAATGCACCACACATGAATTTCGATTAATCGTGATTAATCACAGGTTATTACCACATGCATTATTAAATTAAATCAAATGCACCACACATGAATTTCAATTAATCGTGATTAATCACAGGTTATTACCCACATGCATTATTAAATTAAATCAAATGCACCACACATTAATTTCGATTAATCGTGATTAATCACAGGTTATTACCCACATGCATTATTAAATTAAATCAAATGCACCACACATGAATTTCGATTAATCGTGATTAATCACAGGTTATCATTCACATGCATTATTAAATTAAATCAAATGCACCACACATGAATTTTGATTAATTGTGATTAATCACAGGTTATCATTCACATGCATTATTAAATTAAATCAAATGCACCAAACATGAATTTCGATTAATCGTGATTAATCACAGGTTATTACCCGCATGCATTATTAAATTAAATCAAATGCACCACACATGAATTTCGATTAATCGTGATTAATCACAGGTTATCATTCACATGCATTATTAAATTAAATCAAATGCACCAAACATGAATTTCGATTAATCGTGATTAATCACAGGTTATTACCCACATGCATTATTAAATTAAATCAAATGCACCACACATGAATTTCGATTAATCGTGATTAATCACAGGTTATCATTCACATGCATTATTAAATTAAATCAAATGCACCACACATTAATTTCGATTAATCGTGATTAATCACAGGTTATCATTCACATGCATTATTAAATCAAATCAAATGCACCACACATGAATTTCGATTAATCGCGATTAATCACAGGTTATTACCCGCATGCATTATTAAATTAAATCAAATGCACCACACATGAATTTCGATTAACCGTGATTAATCACAGGTTATCATTCACATGCATTATTAAATTAAATCAAATGCACCGCACATGAATTTCGATTAATCGTGATTAATCACAGGTTATTACCCACATGCATTATTACATTAAATCAAATGCACCACACATGAATTTCGATTAATCGTGATTAATCACAGGTTATCATTCACATGCATTATTAAATTAAATCAAATGCACCACACATTATTTGCATGGATGTTATTAAAAAAAAGTTTTGATTTTGAATCTAGAATTAATTTGCATGAAGAATCGATTGTGAATAAAATCGTTACCCCCAGAATGGAATGGTGTGGCGCCCAAAGATCCACAGCCCGACTAGTCAGACATATTTTCTATTGTAAATGTTTGAGAGCACACATCACTTTTTTTTTCCCTGGAAGGCTTTTCATTGCTCTTGTTTGGCACACAGCAGTTCCTCGAATGAGCCGTGTTATGTAACATCTTTCAGCCGCTGCACACACTTTTTGTTCTGGGGGTCAACCACCTCCTGACATTACCCCTAATGTCTGCAAACATCTGTGTGTGTGTGTGTGTGTGTGTGTGTGTGCGTGTGTGTGTGTGTGTGTGTGTGTGTGTGTGTGTGTGTGTGTGTGTGTGTGTGTGCGTGTGTGTGTGTGTGTGTGGTAGACCCTTAAACGAAATACTGGGGTCATTTTAGCACTTCAAGAGGCTCATAAATGTGACTTCCAGGAATCATTCAAGTGTAGAAGGTTGGATTACTCCAACGTTTAGAGTAATATGACTCAAATAAAAGTCAAAATGACTCAAATAATGACAGAAGGTAATGGTACAAGTACAGTGTATCCAAAAAGTTACTTAGGTAAATGTAACTGAGTAAAAGTAGTGTTTTTCTTCATAATATACTCAATAAAAAAAGTAAAAAAGTATGTTGGATTAATACTACTCTGACAAGTACAACTTACCCAAAAAGTTACTCTAGTAAATGTAACTAAGTAAAAGTAGCGTTTCTTTTTCACAAAATATTCAAGTAAAAATAAAAAGTATGTTTCACTAAAACTACTCTGACAAGTACAATTTGTCCAAAAACTTACTCCACCGAGTAAAAGTAGTGTTTTTCTTCACAAAATACTCGAGTAAAAAGTATGTTGCATTTGAACTACTCTGACAAATACAGTGTATCCAAAAAGTTACCTAAGTAAATGTAACTAAGTAAAAGTAGCGTTTTTTCTTCTTAAAAAAACTCAAGTAAAAGTAAAAAGTATGTTGGATTAATACTACTCTGACAAGTACAACTTACCCAAAAAGTTACTCTAGTAAATGTAACTAAGTAAAAGTAGCGTTTCTTTTTCACAAAATATTCAAGTAAAAATAAATAGTATGTTGCACTAAAACTACTCTGACCAGTACAATTTGTCCAAAAACGTACTCCACCGAGTAAAAGTAGTGTTTTACTTCACAAAATACTCGAGTAAAAAGTATGTTGCATTTAAACTACTCTGACAAATACAGTGTATCCAAAAAGTTACCTAAGTAAATGTGACTAAGTAAAATTAGTGTTTTTTCTTCATTAAAAAACTCAAGTAATTGTAAAAAGTATGTTGGATTAATACTACTCTGACAAGCCACATCCAAATTATTGGCGAGCCACATTAAATGAGCAGCAAGCCATTTAGTTAACGTGGCAGGTCACTTTAAATGATATGGCGGGCCATTTTAAAACGTGGCGGTCCACTTAAATAATGTGGCGGGCCACAGTAAATGATACGGCGGGCCATTTAAATAACGTGGTGGGCAACTTAAATAATGTGGCAGGCCAGATAAATTATGTGGTGGGCCACTTAAATGATATGGCAGGCCAATTAAATGATGTGGCTCGACAAATTATTGGCGAGCCACATTGAATGAGCAGCAAGCCATTTAGATAACGTGACAGGTCACTTTAAATGATATGGCGGGCCAATTTAAAACGTGGCGGTCCACTTAAATAATGTGGCGGGCCACAGTAAATGATACGGCGGGCCATTTAAATAACGTGGTGGGCAACTTAAATAATGTGGCAGGCCAGATAAATTATGTGGTGGGCCACTTAAATGATATGCCAGGCCAATTAAATGATGTGGCTCACCAAATTATTGGCGAGCCACAATAAATGAGCAGCAAGCCATTTAGATAACGTGGCAGGTCACTTTAAATGATATGGCAGGCCAGTTAAAAACATGCCGGGCCACTTAAATAATGTGGCAGGCCACAGTAAATGATATGGTTGGCCACTTAAATAATGTGGTGGGCCGCTTTAATAATGTGGCAGGCCAGTTAAATTATGTGGTGGGCCACAGTAAATGATATGGCAGGCCAAATAAATGATGTGGTGGGCCTATTAAATGATATGACCTGCCACATCCAAATTATTGGCGAGCCACGTTAAATGAGCAGCAAGCCATTTAGATAACGTGGCAGGTCACTTTAAATGATATGGCGGGCCACATTAAAACGTGGCGGGCCACTTAAATAACGTGGCGGGTCACCATAAATGATATGGTGGGCCATTTAAATAATGTGGTGGGCAACTTAAATAATGTGGCAGGCCAGATAAATTATGTGGCAGGCCACAGTAAATGATTTGGCGGGCCACTTAAATAACGTGGTGGGCCATGTAAATAATGTGACAGGCTAGATAAATTATGTGGTGGGCTACTTAAATGATATGGCAGGCCAATTAAATGATGTGGCTCACCAAATTATTGGCGAGCCACAATAAATGAGCAGCAAGCCATTTAGATTACGTGGCAGGTCACTTTAAATGATATGGCGGGCCAGTTAAAAACGTGGCGGGCCACTTAAATAATGTGGCAGGCCACAGTAAATGATATGGCTGGCGGGCCACTTAAATAATGTGGCAGGCCAGATAAATGATGTGGCGGGACAGTTTAATGATGCAGTGGGCCACCTAAATAATAATGCCTTTCACTTTCACTGTTATCAAACATGGTTTTGTGCATTTCTGGTATGTATTTATCTTTTTTTTTTCTCCCTTCCTTTCACTACTTTTGTTTTACCTCTCTTTTTGGAATGAAGCCTTTTATGTGCTGTGTGCTCTCTACCATTACGCACAGGAAGTCTGTTGCCCCCCCCGGGACATTGACAGCAGCTACATTGTGTGCGGGTGTGACCTGAATTCCAGGAGGTTTCTCAAGAGCTCTGCGTTCGAATGTGCGCTTGCCAGAGGGTCAATATTTGACTACCATTTGCATGTGCGGCAAGAACATTCCTGTCAGGGCAACTCGGCTTATCTGCCGTGTCTTATCTGCCGCCAGGAGGTGTAGCAGCCGAGCTGCGGGTGCGGGTGCGGGTGCGGGGGTGGGGGTGGGGGGAGGGGCAGATGTTGACCTGCGCTCACTGCGGGCCGGGCCGCCGCTAGTCTTTAACACGCTAAACACTTTTCACCCCCCCTGAGGATTATTATTCATAACGGTGTCGTTTGGGGACGGGCGATATACTGCGATAACAATACCAATCACAATGTGATAATTGGTATAGGACCATTTCAAAACAAGCTCCTAATATACCTGCTGACGTATGACGTCATATTTTTCGTCATTTCCGATTGTATTATTCTTTCAAAACTATTATTAATTTACCGTTAATATTTATGTATATTTATTCTTCTGTTGTGTGGATAATTGACATTAGTTTTGGGTGATACTATAAAGTTGGGTATCGACCCAGGGGGAGTATCGGTCACATCAATGCTGATACTGATATCTAAAATGTTCGACATCGTTGAATGATTTAATCACAATAATAATCAGACGTAGGGCGGTGTAACAATGTCAATAAAATACTGAAAATATTTATTTTTACTGACTCTGATTTAGATGAGGTGGCGACTTGTCCAGGGTGTACCCCGCCTTCCGCCCGATTGTAGCTGAGATAGGCTCCAGCGCCCCCTGCAACCCCAAAGGGAATAAGCGGTAGAAAATGGATGGATGGAATTTCCACCCAACAAATCAGCATGTGTCCAGGGACTTATTTCCTGAGTTTGTACGCGAAAACAAAAACAAAACATTTTTGATATCAAAAATATGGATCTAATTAGTATAGTAATTAGATCTATATTTTTGTATTTTATCATATTTTATATTCTATATTATATTATAGTATTATTATTATTAGGGATGTCCGATAATGGCTTTTGGCCGATATCCGATATTCCGATATTGTCCAACTCTTTAATTACCGATACCAATATCAACCAATACCGATATCAACCAATATATACAATCCTGGATTAACACACTATTATGCCTAATTTGGACAACCAAATTAATAATTTTGGACAAAAAATAAATAAATAAATAAATAAATTTAAAAAAATAAAAAATAAAAATAATTTGGACAACCAGGTATGGTGAAGATAAGGTCCTTTTTAAAAATAATAATAAAATAAAATAAGATAAATAAATTATAAACATTTTCTTGAAAAAAAAAAGAGAAAGTAAAACAATATAAAAACAGTTCCATTGAAACTAGTAATTAATGAAAATTAGTAAAATATATTACGATATTGTCCAACTCTTTAATTACCGATACCGATATCAACCGATACCGATATATACAGTCGTGGAATTAACACATTATTATGCCTAATTTGGACAACCAGGTATGGTGAAGATAAGGTCCTTTTGAAAAAAATTAATAAAATAAAATAAGATAAATAGATTAAAAACATGTTCTTGAATAAAAAAGAAAGTACAACAATATAAAAACAGTTACATAGAAACTAGTAATGAATGAAAATGAGTAAAATGAAGTGTTAAAGGTTAGTACTATTAGTGGAGCAGCAGCACGCACAATCATGTGTGCTTACGGACTGTATCCCTTGCAGACTGTATTGATATATATTGATATATAATGTAGGAAGCAGAATATTAATAACAGAAAGAAACAACCCTTTTGTGTGAATGAGTGTAAATGGGGGAGGGAGGTTTTTTGGGTTGGTGCACTAATTGTAAGTGTATCTTGTGTTTTTTATGTGGAATAAAAAAAAAAAAAAAAAAAAAACGATACCGATAATAAAAAAAACGATACCGATAATTTCCGATATTACATTTTAACGCATTTATCGGCCGATAATATCGGCAGGCTGATATCTCTAATTATTATTATTATTATTATTATATTATATTACATTATAATATATTATATTATATCCATATTATATCTGCCTTCCCGTTGCTCGTTCAACAATGCACCATTGTTCCCAGTGTGGCCACTTTCCACTGAAACAAGTCACGTTGCTCTCACCCCCCTCCAAACTGAGCCTACTCTCCCCCGCCCGGACTGTAATCAGTGTATAAAGAATGACACATCTCAAAGTCATGATTTTTTTTTTCATGCTTGAAATAAGAAATGATGACTTTAAAAAAGTAGTTTTATACTTGTGAGCAGGGCCGGCCCGTGGCATAGGCCGTATAGGCAAATGCTAAGGGCGCCGTCCATCAGGGGGCGCCACGCCAGTGCCACAAATGTTGAAGAGAAAAAAAAAAGAAAAAAAGTTGGTACTATTATTTCTAAATACAAAAAATAATCCCACGTTAATTAAAATGCAAAGTAAAGCCTATTTAATAGAAATATTATTTGTTACAACATTACGCCCCCCCCCCCCCCCCCCCCCCCCCGCACGGTGCGCCTCCTCCCTTCCCGTATCATGACTCTTTTTGGACGTCACCACATCAAAAAATCAACACAAGATGTCAAAACGGCCAAAACTGTCAGGTGCCCAGGGAAGAAAAAAGAGAAAAGAGGAGGAGAAACGAGAAAAAAACAGAGGTAGCAGGTATGTAACGTTAGCCTACATGAAATTATTTGTCTGTTACAGAATGTGATAGTAACCTGGCTTTTTAGCATTAAGCTAATGTTACATGATTCGGCAATTGCTAATCAATAAATAGCTGGTTCTGTTTTAACGTCGGGTTAATATTGTGGAGGGGGCTAAATTGTTATGGAAAATAATAATGTAACGTTAGGTAATTACAGTACTCCCACCTTACATTCCTCAGGGACATTTGTATTAGATCTTTTAAGCAGGTGTTTTTTGTTGACATTGTTATTGCCTTCTGGTTAGCTAATGTTTGCCCTACAGGTAATAGTCACTTTTCCACCCCTTTATATGTTAGGTATAGTTGTAAGCCTAGTTGTTAAAGTGCACATCATTAATGTTAATTAAGCAATATCACATGAGAGGGAATGCTGTTTTTTAATTTGAGCACTGCTGTGATTCGGTTAAAGATAATCATAACATAACATTCTCATATAATATGTTAATTTGCTTTCTTTAAGTAAAAAAAAGGTCAAAGACAAAGCTATTCGGTTTCTTGTGAGTATATACACTTCTGTCTCCATGACGTCCTCAAAGTTAAGTAGTTGACTTTACAATTTGAAAATCACATAGCGTAAACAAAAGGAGGAGACGGCCTCAAGCCGTGATTTAATTAGAATTAGTATGCAGCCAATCAGGGGCCGGGCTGTGGCTCCCCTCCTAATCTCATTGGCTGATGGACACAAGTGAAAAATGATGGTTCGTTAAAAAAATGGAAATAAAAAAACCTCGAACAGGTGACATTTTATTGCCATGTTAAAAAACGAGTTTAGTATCGGCCACCTTTGGAGGCCTGAGGGTGGGGTGGGTGGGGGGAGTGTCAGGGGAGAAAACGAAAGTGTGTGTTGAGTCATCAGTGTGTGTGTGTGTGTGTGTGTGTGTGTGTGTGTGTGTGTGTGTGTGTGTGTGTGTAAGGTAACAGGAAGTAGCGGGGCCCCTGCAGGGCGGTTAGCGGCACGGTGCAAGTTCCCACATTGCTGCAACTGAAGCATCTGCCACTAAATACGTTTATTTCCAGAAGGAAGCATTAAACGTGAACACATTCAGATTGTAATATCAACCATTAAAATAGCAGCTGCCATGTCTTTTCAAATTAAATTTAAAAAATAATAAATAACTAAAAGCAATTATTCTCACAGTGCAAAATGTTCTGGCTAGTTATAATAATAATAATTACCTCCAGCGAGGAGGTCCTTCATCTTTTAGTCACGTGGTTTTTTTTATGGGAACTCTCCACCAGGAAGTAGAAATAGTCTGTTCCGGGGTCAAACTGTGGCCATTATCAACTGTTGTGTTTTTTAAAAAGTGTAAAAAAAACTGCTACATTGCAGGGGTGTAGAAAAAAAATCGATTTTCAAACGAATCACGATTCTTATTTGTAACGATTCATAATCGATTAAAAATAATAATAAAATAAATCGATTTTCGAACGAATCACGATTCTTATTTGTAACGATTCATAATCGATAAAAAAAAAAAAAAAAAAAAATCGATTTCCGAACAAATCATGATTCTTATTTGTAACGATTCATAATCGATAAAAAAAAAATAAAAAAAATGTTATAACATTTTTTGTCATTTTTATTTTTATTCTGTGCTATCCAGCCACTCAATATCGTTGATGTAGATTAGGGTTGTACGGTATACCGATATTGGTATAGCATCGCGATACTAAAGAATCTTATTCGGTACTATACCGCCTCTAAAACATGAACACATTCAAAGTCTGTGGAACGCTCTCCCTGACCACCTGAGGGCACCACAGACTGTGGATGCTTTTAAAAAAGGCTTAAAAACCATTATTTAAAAAAAAAAAAAAGCCTTTTCTTTTAGATATATGCATACTAGTTTTAGCTATTTGGCTGTTCTAGTTTTTATTTTTTATTATCTTTTTATTTTTTTTAATACACTGTAGCACTTTGAGGTTGTTTACTCAATGTAAAGTGCTTTTTACAAATAAAATCTATTATTATTATAAAAAGTACCGGTCCAATCCCTCACACCCCATTACTGAATGTAAACAAATACCATGAGTGGATCTACACCTAACATCCACTGTAAAGATACCAAGTACAGGAGCGTATCTAGTTGATATAATTTATTATATATTCTAACAAAGTGCAGATTGGATTTTAACCTATTTAAAACATGTCATCAAAATTCTAAAATTAATCTTAATCAGGAAAAATTACTAATGATGTTCCATAAATTATTTTTTTTAATTTTTTCAAAAAGATTCGAATTAGCTAGTTTTTCTCTTCTTTTTTTCGGTTGAATTTTGAATTTTAGAGAGTCGAAATTGAAGATAAACTATGTTTCAAAATTTAATTGTCATTTTTTTTCGTGTTTTCTCCTCTTTTAAACCGTTCAATTAAGTGTAAATATCATTAATTATTAATAATAACATAGAGTTAAAGGTAAATTGAGCAAATTGGTTATTTCTGGCAATTCATTTAAGTGTGTATCAAACTGGTAGCCCTTCGCATTAAGGCTGCAGCTAACGATTATTTTTCTATCGATTAATCTATAGATTATTTTTTCGATTAATCGGTTAATCTATAGATTATTTTTTCGATTCATCTATAGATTCTTTTTCCTTTTACCGATTATTTTTTATTTTATTTTATTTAAAATGAAGATGAACAAATAAAAGTAGGCCAGTTTTTTCAAAAGGCATGGCTTTTATTTACAAAAAAAAAAGTATGGCCACTCAGTCAACATTGACAACAACATGACAAAATATTCTGTAACAATGTAAACATTTAAAACTTTTAACATTTAACAAAATTAAAAGTAGCTTATTTGCTTTTTAATGTGCAAATATAAAAGTAAACATCCAGTGCAAATCTTAATATTCTGCAATAGTATAAGCATTTCAAAAGTAAAAGTATTGCTTATTTTGCTTTAAAATGTGCAAAAATAAAGATAAACATCCAATACAAAAAACTGCAAAACGAAATATTCTGTAACAAAAGTGTAAACATTTCAACAAAAGTGAAAGTATTGCTTATTTGCTAAAATGTGCAAAAATAAAGATAAACATCAATACAAAAAAGTGCCAATCTAAATATTCTGGAGGACTGTAAACATTAAGTATTGCTTTTAAAATGTGCAAAATAAACATCCAGTCCAACACAGTACACAATAACCAATTCTACTCATTCCAGTGAGTGTCTAACAGTTGTAATGAAGAAAGGTTAGCATGTCTACATGCTTTGGTTCTTTTCTTGTTTACAATATTCCCAGCAGCTGAAAATAGGCGCTCAGAAGGGGTCGATGTGGCTGGAACTGAGAGCTAATTAGCCTTCACCTCAAGCCAGGACTGCGAGTGAGCTGAGCTGCAGTTTAAGTTTCTAGTAGGTCAACGGGCTCATAGTGATGTTACTAGTAGTTGACTGGGAGGTGTTTATTATCATTTGGGGAGAGTCCACTGCCTGATGCTCACCTGCTAAACACCTATCTGCTCCACGCTGAAGCGCTGACTACATGCGCTCTGAATACGCACTGCTGATTGGCTGATAATGCTGCGTGTGTACCAATCAGATGGTTGTGTGGGTGGGACAATGCTGCGTGTGTACCAATCAGATGGTTGTATGGGTGGGACAATGCTGCGTGTGTACCAATCAGATGGTTGTGTGGGTGGGACAATGCTGCGTGCTGAGACAGAGGCAGCCGCAGAAGGAGCAAAGCAACTTGTTAAGACTTTAGCAGCTAAAGTTAGCTTTAGCTTAGAAACTCGTTCGGTACACCCCCGTACCGAACCGAAAGCCCCGTACCGAAACGGTTCAATACAAAACACATAACGTTACACCCCTAGCAGATACAAATGACACATTCATGTTTTTGTGTAATGATGACAACGTATGCTAACGCGGACGATTGACTAGTTGATGGTTGATGGTTTTCTTTTCAAATGTTCGTTCATAGCCGTTGTGCTGCTATGATAGGCCATTTACGCTCGACACTGTGCATACAACAACATTATTAGGCTGTGTATTGAAATACTCCCACACTTTTGACGACTTTTGGCGTGCGTTTTTCCCCTCGCTTGCACAGTCTGCTTTGCGCTCCGCCATGACGGTAGTGTGACGTAATTATGCGACGCGTCGACGCACAAAAACGGCGTCGACGTATTTACATAACCGATGACGTCGACTACGTCGACGCGTCGTTTCAGCCTTACTTCGCATTAATCAGTACCCAAAAAGTAGCTCTTGATTTCAAAAAGGTTGGTGACCCCTGGGTTAGAGTGTCCGCCCTGACATCAGGTAGGTTGTGAGTTCAAACCCCGGCCGAGTCATACCAAAGACTATGAAAATTCTGACTTTAATACACAATATTGCCAAACAGGATGGATTGCGTTTTACCCAAGTGCATGGATCATTTCATCTTGTCCGCCACGTCGTTTTAAAAGTGGCCCGTGGCTCAGCTCGCTACATTTTCCAAGCCGCTTGCCCATCCGTCACCGACTCAGGAGAAATTTGGCGTTGACTTAAAATAGTTTTGACACAATTGTGAATGCAAATGTGGAAAAATGTGATTAATTTGTCCACTTAAATGTTTTTTTTGCATGCTTTCTTTCCGTGTTGTGCTTCTTGCCTCCTTGTTTTCGTCTCCTCCACAAGGAGCTACAGCTTCAGCTCCTGATTGGCCGAGAGCAGAGCTTCCCCTCAGGCTATTGGCCGGGGGGGGGGAACATTTGAACCCGTCCCCACGTGCAGCAATAGGCTTCCTGTACATGGAGATGTACGTTGTGTGTACGTTGTGTGTGGGTGGGTGTGTGTGGGTGTGTGTGTGTGTTTCTTGGAAGTCAAGAGTTCGGCGAGTAGTCAGACTAACTGACAGCTGTTTTACATTCAGTCTGATCATTTTCTTGCGACCACGTTACATTTATTCCAACTGCCAACACCTCGCCAAACTGCTCTCAGCAACATTTTCTTTACTTTCCAGTCGCCTGGCACACATACTCGCTTTTTAAAAAAAAAATACACATGTCATCCCGTTTCTGCGTCCACACACACACACACACACACACACACACACACACACACACACACACACACACACACACACACACACACACACACACACACACACACACACACACACACACACACACACACACACACACACACACACACACACACACAATCCTATTTAAGTATAATTGTAACTCTGTGCCGGTGAAAATGCACTGGCAGGCTAGGCTGTCAGGCCTATTTCAGCCCATTAGAAGCCTGGAAAAACAACAGCGGCAGCCGTGGTCAAGCTTTTGTTCCTCAATACAGCCAAAGATAATATTTATGTAAAATTATAAAAACATTGGGAAAAAAAAAAAGAGTATAGACATCTGGTTAGTGTCTGTTCCTTAATATAAGTGTGTACAAGATGTGTACTGTACACCGTAGGGGTGTCAAACATTTTTGAATACATTTTCGAATTAATCGCAATTTCTATTTGAAACGATTCTTAATCGATTTTAAGAAACTAATCAAAAAAAATACTTAAGACCTATAAGATAAGACATTTTTATGACCCCTGTGCATTCTTGGAGTCCATTGGGGATATCGCCAAAACCCCACTTTCTCCGTGGATAGGACAACAAATGCAATGGCACAGGAAGTCCTTCATACCGACAGCCATCAGACTGTAAATGTGTAATGTATTTATATTATTCACATGTGAATAATGCTGTATAATAGTCTGTATTTATGTTATTCACATGTGAATAATGCTGTATAATAGACTGTATTTATGTTATTCACATGTGAATAATGCTGTATAATAGACTGTATTTATGTTATTCACATGTGAATAATGCTGTATAATAGTCTGTATTTATGTTATTCACATGTGAATAATGCTGTATAATAGACTGTATTTATGTTATTCACATGTGAATAATGCTGTATAATAGACTGTATTTATGTTATTCACATGTGAATAATGCTGTATAATAGACTGTATTTATATTATTCACATGTGAATAATATAGACTGTATTTATATTATTCACATGTGAATAATGCTGTATAATAGACTGTATTTATGTTATTCACATGTGAATAATGCTGCATAATAGACTGTATTTATATTATTCACATGTGAATAATGCTGCATAATAGACTGTATTTATATTATTCACATGTGAATAATGTTGTATAATAGTCTGTATTTATATTATTCACATGTGAATAATGCTGTATAATAGACTGTATTTATGTTATTCGCATGTGAATAATATAGACTGTATTTATGTTATTCACATGTGAATAATGCTGTATAATAGACTGTATTTATATTATTCACATGTGAATAATATAGACTGTATTTATATTATTCACATGTGAATAATGCTGTATAATAGACAGTATTTATGTTATTCACATGTGAATAATGCTGTATAATAGACTGTATTTATATTATTCACATGTGAATAATATAGACTGTATTTATATTATTCACATGTGAATAATTCTGTATAATAGACTGTATTTATGTTTTTCACATGTGAATAATGCTGTATAATAGACTGTATTTATGTTATTCACATGTGAATAATGCTGTATAATAGACTGTATTTATATTATTCACATGTGAATAATGCTGTATAATAGTCTGTATTTATGTTATTCACATGTGAATAATGCTGTATAATAGACTGTATTTATATTATTCACATGTGAATAATGCTGTATAATAGACTGTATTTATATTATTCACATGTGAATAATGCTGTATAATAGACAGTATTTATGTTATTCACATGTGAATAATGCTGTATAATAGACTGTATTTATATTATTCACATGTGAATAATGCTGTATAATAGACAGTATTTATGTTATTCACATGTGAATAATGCTGTATAATAGACTGTATTTATGTTATTCACATGTGAATAATGCTGTATAATAGACTGTATTTATATTATTCACATGTGAATAATATAGACTGTATTTATATTATTCACATGTGAATAATGCTGTATAATAGACAGTATTTATGTTATTCACATGTGAATAATGCTGTATAATAGACTGTATTTATATTATTCACATGTGAATAATATAGACTGTATTTATATTATTCACATGTGAATAATTCTGTATAATAGACTGTATTTATGTTTTTCACATGTGAATAATGCTGTATAATAGACTGTATTTATGTTATTCACATGTGAATAATGCTGTATAATAGACTGTATTTATATTATTCACATGTGAATAATGCTGTATAATAGTCTGTATTTATGTTATTCACATGTGAATAATGCTGTATAATAGACTGTATTTATATTATTCACATGTGAATAATGCTGTATAATAGACTGTATTTATATTATTCACATGTGAATAATGCTGTATAATAGACAGTATTTATGTTATTCACATGTGAATAATGCTGTATAATAGACTGTATTTATATTATTCACATGTGAATAATGCTGTATAATAGACAGTATTTATGTTATTCACATGTGAATAATGCTGTATAATAGACTGTATTTATGTTATTCACATGTGAATAATGCTGTATAATAGACTGTATTTATATTATTCACATGTGAATAATATCGACTGTATTTATATTATTCACATGTGAATAATGCTGTATAATAGACAGTATTTATGTTATTCACATGTGAATAATGCTGTATAATAGACTGTATTTATATTATTCACATGTGAATAATATAGACTGTATTTATATTATTCACATGTGAATAATTCTGTATAATAGACTGTATTTATGTTTTTCACATGTGAATAATGCTGTATAATAGACTGTATTTATGTTATTCACATGTGAATAATGCTGTATAATAGACTGTATTTATATTATTCACATGTGAATAATGCTGTATAATAGTCTGTATTTATGTTATTCACATGTGAATAATGCTGTATAATAGACTGTATTTATATTATTCACATGTGAATAATGCTGTATAATAGACTGTATTTATATTATTCACATGTGAATAATGCTGTATAATAGACAGTATTTATGTTATTCACATGTGAATAATGCTGTATAATAGACTGTATTTATATTATTCACATGTGAATAATGCTGTATAATAGACAGTATTTATGTTATTCACATGTGAATAATGCTGTATAATAGACTGTATTTATGTTATTCACATGTGAATAATGCTGTATAATAGACTGTATTTATATTATTCACATGTGAATAATGCTGCATAATAGACTGTATTTATGTTATTCACATGTGAATAATGCTGTATAATAGACTGTATTTATATTATTCACATGTGAATAATGCTGCATAATAGACTGTATTTATATTATTCACATGTGAATAATGCTGCATAATAGACTGTATTTATATTATTCACATGTGTTTTTTGTTCTCCCAACTAAAATGACTTTTTTGAAGGTGGAATGGTAAAAAAAAATGGTTGAAAATGTGAAAACTTTCCACAGAGAGGTGAAAATATGGCTTCGGAGAAAACGGGATTTCTGGGAATTCCTGGATTTAAAAAAAAAACTTGGACAATGGTAGTTTGATTGTCCAAAGGGTGTGGCGGGTGGAAGGGTTCAAGTTAGTTGAGAAACGTGGGAATTGTGCAAGTTCGAAAAATAGCCCATTCATTTTCAATGGAAAAATGTCCAGGAAAACCGGGAATTCTGGGTAACGGATAATTTTTTTTTTACTTGGAAAATGGTATTTTAATTGTCCAAAGGGTGTGGATGGTGGAAGGGTTCAAGTTAGTTGAGAAACGTGGGAATTGTGCAAGTTCGAAAAATAGCCCATTCATTTTCAATGGAAAAATGTCCAGGAAAACCGGGAATTCTGGGTAACCGAGAATTTTTTTTTTACTTGGAAAATGGTATTTTAATTGTCCAAAGGGTGTGGATGGTGGAAGGGTTCAAGTTAGTTGAGAAACGTGGGAATTGTGCAAGTTCGAAAAATAGCCCATTCATTTTCCAATGGAAAAATGTCCAGGAAAACCGGGAATTCTGGGTAACGGAGAATTTTTTTTTTACTTGGAAAATGGTATTTTAATTGTCCAAAGGGTGTGGCGGGTGGAAGGGTTCAAGTTAGTTGAGAAACGTGGGAATTGTGCAAGTTCGAAAAATAGCCCATTCATTTTCCAATGGAAAAATGTCCAGGAAAACCGGGAATTCTGGGTAACGGAGAATTTTTTTTTTACTTGGAAAATGGTATTTTAATTGTCCAAAGGGTGTGGCGGGTGGAAGGGTTCAAGTTAGTTGAGAAACGCGGGAATTGTGCAAGTTGGAAAAATAGCCCATTCATTTTCCAATGGAAAAATGTCCAGGAAAACCGGGAATTCTGGGTAACCGAGAATTTTTTTTTTACTTGGAAAATGGTATTTTAATTGTCCAAAGGGTGTGGCGGGTGGAAGGGTTCAAGTTAGTTGAGAAACGTGGGAATTGTGCAAGTTCGAAAAATAGCCCATTCATTTTCCAATGGAAAAATGTCCAGGAAAACCGGGAATTCTGGGTAACCGAGAATTTTTTTTTTACTTGGAAAATGGTATTTTAATTGTCCAAAGGGTGTGGTGGGTGGAAGGGTTCAAGTTAGTTGAGAAACGTGGGAATTGTGCAAGTTCGAAAAATAGCCCATTCATTTTCCAATGGAAAAATGTCCAGGAAAACCGGGAATTCTGGGTAACCGAGAATTTTTTTTTAACTTGGAAAATGGTATTTTAATTGTCCAAAGGGTGTGGATGGTGGAAGGGTTCAAGTTAGTTGAGAAACGTGGGAATTGTGCAAGTTCTAAAAATAGCCCATTCATTTTCAATGGAAAAATGTCCAGGAAAACCGGGAATTCTGGGTAACGGAGAATTTTTTTTTACTTGGAAAATGGTATTTTAATTGTCCAAAGGGTGTGGCGGGTGGAAGGGTTCAAGTTAGTTGAGAAACGTGGGAATTGTGCAAGTTCGAAAAATAGCCCATTCATTTTCCAATGGAAAAATGTCCAGGAAAACCGGGAATTCTGGGTAACGGAGAATTTTTTTTTTACTTGGAAAATGGTATTTTAATTGTCCAAAGGGTGTGGCGGGTGGAAGGGTTCAAGTTAGTTGAGAAACGTGGGAATTGTGCAAGTTCGAAAAATAGCCCATTCATTTTCCAATGGAAAAATGTCCAGGAAAACCGGGAATTCTGGGTAACGGATAATTTTTTTTTTACTTGGAAAATGGTATTTTAATTGTCCAAAGGGTGTGGCGGGTGGAAGGGTTCAAGTTAGTTGAGAAACGTGGGAATTGTGCAAGTTCGAAAAATAGCCCATTCATTTTCCAATGGAAAAATGTCCAGGAAAACCGGGAATTCTGGGTAACGGATATTTTTTTTTTTACTTGGAAAATGGTATTTTAATTGTCCAAAGGGTGTGGCGGGTGGAAGGGTTCAAGTTAGTTGAGAAACGTGGGAATTGTGCAAGTTCGAAAAATAGCCCATTCATTTTCCAATGGAAAAATGTCCAGGAAAACCGGGAATTCTGGGTAACGGAGAATTTTTTTTTTACTTGGAAAATGGTATTTTAATTGTCCAAAGGGTGTGGCGGGTGGAAGGGTTCAAGTTAGTTGAGAAACGTGGGAATTGTGCAAGTTCGAAAAATAGCCCATTCATTTTCCAATGGAAAAATGTCCAGGAAAACCGGGAATTCTGGGTAACGGAGAATTTTTTTTTTACTTGGAAAATGGTATTTTAATTGTCCAAAGGGTGTGGCGGGTGGAAGGGTTCAAGTTAGTTGAGAAACGTGGGAATTGTGCAAGTTCGAAAAATAGCCCATTCATTTTCCAATGGAAAAATGTCCAGGAAAACCGGGAATTCTGGGTAATCTAGAATTTTTTTTTTTTAAATGTGTTTGGGGAGCTCACGATTCCCGGTCGAGCCGAACATTTTGATACCCGAACGGTTCTGATCGGATGGAAACTGTGGGGGGATTATGATAATAATAAATAGATGGTTTGCTTGGACATTCACACAATAACATCCAATTATTAGCTCTGTGTCATCCATCCATCCATTTTCTACCGCTTGTCCCTTTTGGGGTGGTGGGGGGTGCTGGAGCCTATCTCAGCTGCATTCGGGCGGAAGGCGGGGTACACCCTGGACAAGTCGCCACCTCATCACAGGGCCAACACAGATAGACATATCTCATACTAATAACAAAGTGATTTTATTCTCAGGGGCCAATAAACAAAAAGAGTCCTGTGCTAGCATGAAGTTAGCGTGAAACAGGTTTATGGCAAGTTGACCTTTAACCCGCTATGATGTCCAGTCTGTGACATTTAGTCCGAGGAGAGAAGCCTGGGAGGAAACCTATTGTCATCTCTTTTTTTTTTTTTTTTTACTGGGGTCCCCCCCCCCACCCCCCACCCCCGGGGGCCCCTCCTTCACCTCTGCTGTCAGGGTCCATTGTCCCCCCCCAAAAAATAATGGAGTCTGTTTGATCACGGGTGACAGCGCCGATTACCAGTCAGGACACTTTCAAGGTCCGACCTCAAAACAGTCCGGACAATAATGAGGTTCCTCACAGTACTTTGGGCCACCGCTCATTGTACATGTTTTAAAGAACCCTCCCCCGGCCCCCGCCCCTTTTTCTGTAGTCGTTGCAAAGTGGAGGGCGGCTGTGTGTGCCAGTGGGATGCATTCCAGGAAAATATTGCTGCTTCTCGGGAAAGAAACCGGATCGGATCCTGTGTGGGCCCCCACACATTTTATCACAGAAGTCCATCTGTCCCGGTTTGTTCCCAGGTTCTTGTTTCAAGGGAAGAATCCACGGCGCGAGACAAGCGCACCAGCAGATGCTCTCACATTCCTGATTGATGGCCGCCGCATCTGCTCATCTGGATCCCCGAGTGGTCCTGATTGCGGTGCAGTAGGAGGAGCCTTACTGTACGCTCCATCGATACGGGAATCTGAATTGATATCAGGTCTTTATGCGCTAATATCGATTCTCAAATCAAAATATCGAGACTTTTGATACTTGTTGAAACTTTTTCCACCAAGCTGAAAACTCAAAGTATGTTTTTATTTGAATAAAAAGGAGCTAAAAACAGTTATTGTGTCAGTTTTTATTTGAAATAATAATACATTTTTATGACCCTTGTGCATTCTTGGAGCCCATTGGGGATATCGCCAAAACCTCACTTTCTCCGTGGATAGGACGACGACTGCTGTGATGTTGGTTGATCACTAATTTAGCTTGTTAGATTACTCTCTAAATGGGTTTGTTTTATGATTGATGTTGTTAACTGCCTTATCCAATACTTAACCAAACTTTTCTATCCGCAATCAGTGTACGTAGTCCAGGAGATCCCCAACCTCAACCAGTAGGGGTGTCAAAAACTATCGATTTTCGAATGAATCGCAATTCTTATTTGTAACGATTCTTAATCCATTAAAAAAATAATAATAATAATATATATTTTTTTATCTGTCCTGTCCCATTAAGACAAATCATATAGTTGATGTAGATGATCTATATCTGCTGTACACATTTACTTTAGAAAATAGAAGTGTTGGATACTTCTCTTGTTGCCTTATTTGTATTTGACTTTATTAAATGTTTGGCTAGAATTTTATTCAAGTTTTCTTTTAAGTAATAAAGAAATGTGTCAGAGACGTTTATCTATTTTATGGAGTAATGTAGTCCATTCATTTAGATGGGGAAATTCCTCGAAATTTGGGATTTTCGGGGAAAAAAACGGGAATTTTTGAAAATATGGATAATACTACAATTGTCCTAAATGATATGAATGGGTTGGATTTGGAATTTTTCAAAACGGTTGAAAAATGTTGCCGTAGTTACAGTTTGATTTTGAATTGGTATTTCGGAATTCCTGGAATTTCGGGAAAACCGGAAATTTATATGAAAAGGAAAAAAAGGAACTTTTGTTGTGCCAACTAAGGGGACTGTTTTGAAGGTGGAATGGTCAAAAACGGTTGAAAATGTGAAAACTTTCCGCAAAGAGGTGAAAATAGGGCTTCGGAAAACCGGGAATTCTGGGAATTCCTGGGAAAAATGTTTGGGAAGTATTTTATTAAACAAAACCAGTTTTCTTTTAAGTAATAAAGAAATGTGTCAGAGCTGTTTATGTATTTTATGGAGTAATGTAGTCCATTCATTTAGATGGGGAAATTCCTTGAAATTTGGGATTTTCGGGAAAAAAACGGGAATTTTTGAAAATATGGATAATACCACAATTGTCCTAAATGATATGAATGGGTTGGATTTGGAATTTTTTAAAACGGTTGAAAAATGTTGCCGTAGTAACAGTTTGATTTTGAAATGGTATTTCAGAATTCCTGGAATTTCAGGAAAAGCGGAAATTTGTACGAAAAGGAAAAAAAGGACCTTTTGTTGTCCCAACTAAGGGGACTGTTTTGAAGGTGGAATGGTCAAAAACGGTAGAAAATGTGAAAACTTTCCGCAAAGAGGTGAAAAAAGGGCTTCGGAAAACCGGCAATTCCTGGAAAAAAATGTTAACTTGGAAAATGGTAGTTTGATTGTCCAAGGTAAGATGAGAGTGTGGATGGTGGAACGGCTCAAATCGGATGAGAAATGTGCAGAAGTTTGTATAATGCCCATTCATTGTCAATGGGGAGAAACTCCTGGAAATTCCTGTAAAACCGGGAATTTTGGCTAATGGAAAAACATGTTTTGCGTCCGATATATCGGAAGATGTGGTGTGTGGATAGTTGAAAGGTTGGAATCAGGTAAAAATGGTGCAAAATGTATGGGCATTGTAAAACTATGAATACGTCCATTCATTTGAATGGGAATTTCCTAGAAATTTGGGAATTTCTGCAAAACCGGGAGTTTTTCAAAATATATACAATTGTCCTAAATGATATGAATGAGTTGGAGTTGGAATTTTTCAAAACGGTTGAAAAATGTTGCCGTAGTAACAGTTTGATTTTGAAATGGTATTTCGGAATTCCTGGAATTTCGGGAAAACCGGAAATTTGTACGGAAAAAAAAAAAGAGGAGCTTTTATTGTGCCAACTAAGAGGACTGTTTTGAAGGTGGAATGGTCAAAAACGGTTGAAAATGTGAAAACTTTCCACAAAGAGTTGAAAATAGGGCTTCGGAAAACCGGGAATTCTGGGAATTCCTGGGAAAAATGTTTGGGAAGTATTTTATTAAACAAAAGCAGTTTTCTTTTAAGTAATAAAGAAATGTGTCGGAGACGTTTATCTATTTTATGGAGTAATGTAGTCCATTCATTTAGATGGGGAAATTCCTCGAAATTTGGGATTTTCGGGAAAAAAACGGGAATTTTTGAAAATATGGATAATACCACAATTGTCCTAAATTATATGAATGGGTTGGATTTGGAATTTTTCAAAACGGTTGAAAAATGTTGCCGTAGTAACAGTTTGATTTTGAGTTGGTATTTCGGAATTCCTGGAATTTCGGGAAAACCGGAAATTTGTACGAAAAGGAAAAAAAGGAACTTTTGTTGTCCCAACTAAGGGGACTGTTTTGAAGGTGGAATGGTCAAAAACGGTTGAAAATGTGAAAACTTTCCACAAAGAGGTGAAAATAGGGCTTCGGAAAACCGGGAATTCTGGGAATTCCTGGGAAAAATGTTTGGGAAGTATTTTATTAAACAAAACCAGTTTTCTTTTAGGTAATAAAGAAATGCGTCACAGCTGTTTATGTATTTCATGGAGGAATGAAGTTATTAATAGAACTGGCAATCAATGTTATTTAAAAAGTATGGATTTTGAATCGAGAATCTTTTTTTAATCGTGAATCGTTTCTGAATCGATTCGTTACCCTAAAGAATCGAATCGTGCGGCGCCCAAAGATTCACAGCCCTGGTGACTAACTATATTAATATTAATTAGGAGTTAGAACATTTCCACTTTTTCTAAATAGATACCGATTTTTTGTACTCTTGTTTTTTCCCCCCACAACAATTGTAATAATACGATTCTTTAACTGCGCCACTTAAGGTGTCCAACATTCTGCCTGTACAAAAATGTTAATGTTCAGTTACACATTTAACAATGTCAAATAAATTAATTCGGGAGTTACTACAATTGTATTTTTAGTTAACTAAAGTGTGTTTATATTTTAGATATATGGAGTTTTTAAGAATGCCTACCTGTCTGTACACACTCATAGTGGGCGGAGCTTGGCGGCGACAACTTCTCCTCGCCATCACCAGTCCAACTGTCATCACTTCACTTTAGTAGACGATCAGACAGATACTAAAGTGAAGGTCCATGATGACACTCCAATACATTTTGCCCACGCTATAGGATTGGTACAAATGATGATGACGACACCCTAATGTGATGGATTGGTCAGTAAATATTTGTAGCTAGTCATAGTGGGCGGAGCCTGCCAGTGACAACTGCTCCTCGCCATCACCAATTAAACGGTCATTTCGTCACTTTAGATCAGTGCTTTTCAATTATTTACTGTTACACCCCCACACCTCTAGAAGCTCCCCCAAAGGCGACTATATATATATATACATACTGTATATATATGTATATATATATATATATAACTATAACTATATATATGTATATAACTATATATATTCCCAAATTCACGGTTTTCCAGGAGTTTCTCCCCATTGACAATGAATGGGCATTATACAAACTTCTGCACATTTCTCATCCGATTTGAACCGTTCCACCATCCACACTCTCATCTTACCTTGGACAATCAAACTAACATTTTCCAAGTTAAACATTTTTTCCAGGAATTCCCTGAATTCCGGGTTTTCCGAAGCCCTATTTTCACCTCTTTGTGGAACGTTTTCACATTTTCAACCGTTTTTGATAGAGATGTCCGATAATATCGGTCTGCCGATATTATCGGCCGATAAATGCGTTAAAATGTAATATCGGAAATGATCGGTATCGGTTTTTTATTATCAGTATCGGGTTTTTTTTTTTTTTTTTTTTTATTTTATTTTATTAAATCCACATAAAAAACACAAGATACACTTACAATTAGTGCACCAACCCAAAAAACCTCCCTCTGTTTCTTTCTGTTATTAATATTCTGCTTCCTACATTATACATCAATATATATCAATACAGTCTGCAAGGGATACAGTCCGTAAGCACACATGATTGTGCGTGCTGCTGCTCCACTAATAGTACTAACCTTTAACAGTTAATTTTACTCATTTTCATTAATTACTAGTTTCTATGTAACTGTTTTTATATTGTTTTACTTTCTTTTTTATTCAAGAAAATGTTTTTAATTCAGTTATCTTATTTTATTTGATTCATTTTTAAAAAAAAAGTACCTTATCTTCACCATACCTGGTTGTCCAAATTAGGCATAATAATGTGTTCATTCCACGACTGTATATATCGGTTGATATCGGTATCGGTAATTAAAGAGTTGGATAATATCGGCATATCGGATATCGGCAAAAAGCCATTATCGGACATCCCTAGTTTTTGACCATTCCACCTTCAAAACAGTCCTCTCAGTTGGGACAATAAAAGTTCCTTTTTTTTTTCCGTACAAATTTCCGGTTTTCCCGAAATTCCGGGAATTCCGAAATACCAATATAAATTCAAACTGTTACTTCGGCAATATTTTTCAACCATTTTGACAAATTCCAACTCCAACCCATTCACATCATTTAGGACAATTGTGGTATTATCTATATTTTAAAAAACTCCCGGTTTTCCCAAAATTTCCAAATTACTAGGAAAATTCCCATTCAAATAAATGGACATATTCATAGTTTTACAATTCCCAAAATTCTCTAACTTTTGCACCATTTTTACCAATTCTAACCGTTCAACTATCCACACACACACTACTCTTCCGATATATCAAACGCAAAACATGTTTTTGATTTCCCAAAATTCCCGGTTTTACAGGAATTTCCAGGAGTTTCTCCCCATTGACAATGAATGGGCATTATACAAACTTCTGCACATTTCTCTTCCGATTTGAACCGTTCCACCATCCACACTCTCATCTAACCTTGGACAATCAAACTAACATTTTCCAAGTTAAACATTTTTTCAAGAAATTTCCAGAATTCTCTGTTTTCCGAAGCCCTATTTTCACCTCTTTGTGGAAAGTTTTTCACATTTTCAACCGTTTTTGACCATTCCACCTTCAAAACAGTCCTCTCAGTTGGGACAATAAAAGTTCCTTCATTTCCGGTTTTCCCGAAATTCCGGGAATTCCGAAATACCAATATAAATTCAAACTGTTACTTCGGCAATATTTTTCAACCGTTTTGACAAATTCCAACTCCAACCCATTCATATCATTTAGGACAATTGTGGTATTATCTATATTTTTAAAAACTCCTGGTTTTCCAGAAATTTCCAAATTACTAGGAAAATTCCCATTCAAATAAATGGACATATTCATAGTTTTACAATTCCCAAAATTCTCTAACTTTTGCACCATTTTTACCCAATTCTAACCGTTCAACTATCCACACACACACTACTCTTCCGATATATCAAACGCAAAACATGTTTTTGATTTCCCAAAATTCCCGGTTTTACAGGAATTTCCAGGAGTTTCTCCCCATTGACAATGAATGGGCATTATACAAACTTCTGCACATTTCTCATCCGATTTGAGCCGTTCCACCATCCACACTCTCATCTTACCTTGGACAATCAAACTAACATTTTCCAAGTTAAACATTTTTTCCAGAAATTCCCAGAATTCCGGGTTTTACGAAGCCCTATTTTCACCTCTTTGTGGAACGTTTTCACATTTTCAACCGTTTTTGATAAAGATGTCCGATAATATCGGTCTGCCGATATTATCGGCCGATAAATGCGTTAAAATGTAATATCGGAAATTATCGGTATCGTTTTTTTTATTATCAGTATCTGGTTTTTATTTTATTTTATTTTTTTAAATTTTTTATTTTATTTTATTAAATCCACATAAAAAACACAAGATACACTTACAATTAGTGCACCAAGCCAAAAAACCTCCCTCCCCCATTTACACTCATTCACACAAAAGGGTTGTTTCTTTCTGTTATTAATATTCTGCTTCCTACATTATATATCAATATATATCAATACAGTCTGCAAGGGATACAGTCCGTAAGCACACATGATTGTGCGTGCTGCTGCTCCACTAATAGTACTAACCTTTAACACTTCATTTTACTCATTTTCATTAATTACTAGTTTCTATGTAACTGTTTTTATATTGTTTTACTTTCTTTTTTATTCAAGAAAATGTTTTTAATTTATTTATCTTATTTTATTTGATTCATTTTTTTTTTTTAAAGTACCTCATCTTCACCATACCTGGTTGTCCAAATTAGGCATAATAATGTGTTCATTCCACGACTGTATATATCGGTTGATATCGGTATCGGTAATTAAAGAGTTGGACAATATCGGCATATCGGATATCGGCAAAAAGCCATTATCGGACATCCCTAGTTTTTGACCATTCCACCTTCAAAACAGTCCTCTCAGTTGGGACAATAGAAGTTCCTTTTTTTTTCCGTACAAATTTCCGGTTTTCCCGAAATTCTGGGAATTCCGAAATACCAATATAAATTCAAACTGTTACTTCGGCAATATTTTTAAACCGTTTTGACAATTTCCAGCTCCAACCCATTCATATCATTTAGGACAATTGTGGTATTATCTATATTTTTAAAAACTCCCGGTTTTCCCGAAATTTCCAAATTACTAGGAAAATTCCCATTCAAATAAATGGACATATTCATAGTTTTACAATTCCCAAAATTCTCTAACTTTTGCACCATTTTTACCCAATTCTAACCGTTCAACTGTCCACACACACACTACTCTTCCGATATATCAAACGCAAAACATGTTTTTGATTTCCCAAAATTCCCGGTTTTACAGGAACTTCCAGGAGTTTCTCCCCATTGACAATGAATGGGCATTATACAAACTTCTGCACATTTCTCATCCGATTTGAACCGTTCCACCATCCACACTCTCATCTTACCTTGGACAATCAAACTACCATTTTCCAAGTTAAACATTTTTTCAAGAAATTTCCAGAATTCCGGGTTTTACGAAGCCCTATTTTCACCTCTTTGTGGAACGTTTTCACATTTTCAACCGTTTTTGACCATTCCACCTTCAAAACAGTCCTCTCAGCTGGGACAATAAAAGTTCCTTTTTTTTTTCCGTACAAATTTCCGGTTTTCCAGAAATTCCGGGAATTCCGAAATACCAATATAAATTCAAACTGTTACTTCGGCAATATTTTTCAACCGTTTTGACAAATTTCAGCTCCAACCCATTCATATCATTTAGGACAATTGTGGTATTATCTATATTTTCAAAAATTCCCGTTTTTTTCCCCGAAATTCCCAAATTTCGAGGAATTTCCCATCTAAGTGAATGGACGTATTCATTAGTTTTACAATGCCCACAGTTCTCAACATTTTGCACCATTTTACCCAATTCCAACCTTTCAACTATCCACACACACACTACTCTTCCGATATATCAAACGCAAAACATGTTTTCCATTTCCCCAAATTCCCGGTTTTCCAGGAATTTCTTCCCATTAACAGTGAATGGGCATTATACAAACTTATGCACATTTCTCTTCCAATTATTTACTGTTACACCCCCACGCCCCTAGAAGGAAGAAAAAACGTTGCGCTCCCCCCACGATAACATATATATATATATATATATATATATATATATATATATATATATATATATATATATATACATATATACATATATATATATATATATATATATATATATATATATATATATATATATATATATATATATATATATATATATACATATATATATATATATATATATATATATATTTTTTTTTTATATATATATATATATATTTATATATATGTATATATATATATATAAATAAACATGTGTATATATGTATGTATATATATATATATATATGTATATATATATATATGTATATATATATATATATAAATAAACATGTGTATATATGTATGTATATATATATATATATATATATATATATATATATAAATAAACGTGTGTATGTATGTATAATATACATATATATGCACATACATATACATATATATATATATACATGCATATATATGTATATATATATATATATACACATATATATATATATATATATACACATATATATATATATATACATATACATATATATATATATATATATATATATATATATATATATATATATATATATATATATATATATATATATATATATATATATATATACATATATATATATATATATACATACGTATATATATATATATATATATATATATATATATATATATATGTATATATATATATATATATATATATATATATATATATATATATATATATATATATATATATATATACATATATATATATATATATACATACGTATATATATATATATATATATATATATATATATATATATATATATATATATATATATATATATATATATATATATATATATATATATATATATACTCCTCCACCAACTTGTATTGCAGCCTCAAAGAGCCAAAGTCGGGTCCTCAGGCTGCATCAGCGGAGTATCTGAGGCGTGACCAAACAGGATGAGACGGACAGGATGAATTTTACTGCCTTTTGGGAGCTCAGGTGTGCTTCGTGTGAGCTCGGATCTCATTGGTCAGCGCCAGCAGGACTTGAAACTGTGCATGGAGGCATTCAGGAAGTGACTTTGACGAGACGCCCTGGGGGACATCTGGGGTGTGGGGGCTGGACGAACCAGCTGATCCGGGTGAAGGTATGGGGGCGGGCGAAAAAAACGGGTCATCCTTCACATCAGCTGATGCCTCTCAAACATGGCGACTGGTCTGAACTAACGTGATCCCCCACCTTAGGATGGTGTTCAACCCTCACACAAAGACATTCTAGCCTTTATTTTGTCCTCTCCACATTTTTTGGTCCTCGGGATCATTTTTTGGACTTTGCATCAAGGAAATTTCAATTAATCCCAATATTCTCAGCATTACAACATCATAATCAACATCTTTAACTGTAGTTTCCATTGTCATTTTGTTAGGATAATTACGTATAAGTTATCACACAACTCTTATGCTTAAAGGCCGTTGCTGTAGTTATTATCAATTGTGCTCAAGTTGTACTTTTCTATCTGTGCAAAGGCACACAACCTGCAATCTTCCATTGCGAGTTGTCTCGCAGCAGAAGTTTGTTTCCAGACCCTGCCTGCTGACAGCCAAGTTGTACCTCAACGCAGACAAAGCAGAGACAGGGCGAAATCACGGGTGTCAGCAACATTTCCATTCTGAATAATCACGTGTTGCGTCTACTGGGGCTGCTTGCATTACCCCTCCCTTCAGAAGCAGCCTCAGTGATGTTAACTAGGGACCTCCCAAATAAATAGAGGAGCGCGTGGGGCTGTACCTTAGAGCGTAGGGTGAAACTGTAACTGAGTGTGCAGCCCAATACGTTTCTCCTCATTAGCAAAATTGAACTCTGTCTCTGCGTGATTCCTTGCCCCTTGTCTTGTTTAATGACACATTTTCCTTTATTTAACCAGGTAAAAACCACTCATTGACATTAAAATCTCTTTTCCAATAGTGACCTGGCCACAAGGGCCGCAAAAAACAGGTTTCATGAATACGTAGAACAACAACAAACAACACCCTCTAGTTAAAAGCACAAATTACTTACAACAAAAATTTTAAAAACAAAAGGATTCAATAAAAAACTACTACAGTGCCTAATAGAAACAGCTTTTAAATGGCCTGAAAGTGATGAGTTCAGGTAACCTTTTGGAATTCATTCCATGACCACGGAGCAGAAAATCTGAAGGCCTTTTTTTTGTTTTGTTTTTTAACCAAGACTTGTGTTGGCTCTAGTAATCAACACACAAAGGACAAACTGTAGCGACTGGAATCTCTACACATAAAAAGAACATAACTAAGGAGGAACCACACCAAGAAGTGATTTATAAATAAATAAAACAGCCATGGAGGAACTGATATTGGACTCAATTAGGTACTAGTGTTGTCCCGATACCAATATTTTGGTACCAGTACCAAAATTATTTTGATACTTTTCGGTTCTTTTCTAAATAAAGGGGACCACAAAAAATGGCATTATTGGCTTTATTTGAACCAAAAATCTTAGGGTACATTAAACATGTTTCTTATTGTAATTTAGTCCTTAAATAAAATAGTGAACATACTAGACAACTTGTCTTTTAGTAGTAAGTAAAAAAACAAAAACTCATAATTATTTTGTCTACATTATAAAGCAGTGGTCCCCAACCACCGGGCCACGGCCCGGTACCGGTCCGTGGACCGATTGGTACCGGGCCGCGGCCGCACAAGAAATTAAAAAAAAAAAAAAAAAAAAATTTTTATTTTTTATTTTTAAAAAATTAAATCAACATAAAAACACAATATATACATTATATATCAATATAAATCAATACAGTCTGCAGGGATACAGTCCGTAAGCACACATGATTGTATTTCTTTATGACAACAAAACAAAAAAAACAAAAAAAACAAAAATATTTTTACTACCCCCCCCGGGTCGTGGGACAAATTTTCAAGCATTGACCGGTCCGCAAGTACAAAAAGGTTGGGGACCACTGTTATAAAGGACAAGTGGTAAAAAATGAATTATTCATCTACTTGTTCATTTACTGTTAATATCTGCTTACTTTCTCTTTCAAAATGTTCTGTCTACACTTCTGTTCAAATGTAATCATCACTTATTCTTCTCTTCTTTGATACTTGACGTTAGTTTTGGATGATACCACATATTTGGGTACCAATCCGATACCAAGTAGTTACAGGATCATACATTGGTCATATTCAAAGTCCTCATGTGTCCAGGGACGTATTTACTGACTTTATAAACATAATATACATTTTAAAAACCGGTACTTTTTAGAGGCGGTATAGTACCGAATATGATTCATTAGTATCGTGCTACTATACTATATAAGTGTACAACCCTATTAGGTACACTTGGTAGACATACCAAACATATTTAATACAAAAACTCTCTTAAGACGGTCTACTTTTATGAGGATAACAATGCTTCACATCTCATGAATCCCCACTAAGAGCTGTTTAGCTACATTGTTTGTTTCCAGGAGGGTTGTTGTCTTGGAGACACGCAGCCCAGCAGGCCGTCACCCGGTTTTAAAACGCTCTTAAGCGTCCGCTAAGACACCCAGGACTTGTCCCGACGGACAAAAAGAGGCTTCCCCGGGAGCAAGAATGGAGTTTCTCCTGATTGGCCGCCTCGGTTTGAGAAGCCAATTGCATTTAACGCATGACGCCAACGCGGAAGATTACGGCAACAATTATGCAAGAAAGTCAAACCGTCTCCCCGGGAGGTGTTGGGGGGGTCAAAGGTGGACACTGGCAGAGAGGGGACAAGACTTTATTGTTTCCCGGAAGTGGATCCTTCAAAGACCTTTGACCCGTCAAGGGTTTAGGATCATTAACTGGTGACCTACCCCCGCCCCAAAACCCAAATCACCCTTTTCCCCCCAGATGTCCCCGAGCACCCCCGAACTCCCTGAGGGTGGATTAGGCCCGACAGTGAGGTGGCTCAGGACGGCGTCCCCACTGGATTAGGATTCAGACCAGGGGCCGTACTTATCAAGCTTCTTAGAATTACTCCTAAGAAGTCTGCTAAGAGTTGACTTAAGAGTAAATAAATTCTTGGCTGAAAGCTGCACTTAAAAGTTAGTTATCAAGCGTCTTACTCACACTTTCAGCGAAGTGTAGAACTGAATCTTAAGTGTCACACTCAGAGCTGAATTACGACATTACTATGTGCCGTAAACGCAATTTTAGGTGACGTCATTTCTGTGTCCATAGAAATGACCAATCACGGAAGGGAATCCCTTGTCTAAGAATAAAGAAATATCTTGGAAATATTTTAGTGGACAATGGGAGTGTATATTTTGACAATAAACTACAAAATAATACAAAACAAACTAGTCCCCGCCGGCACTCACGCTACCGCTCCCTCTCTTCTATCGCCCACACACTCACTGACGTCACTCACCTCATGGCCACACACATACGCTACTCTCATAAAATTTTCTTTCCAATTCATTAATTAGGCAACTAATTTGAAACTGGTGTGGGTGGCTCTATATATACTAGCCCACTGCAGCCACATGCAGAAATCAACAAGGAATCGAAAAGTATTAAATCTGTGACAAAAATAATACCCGCTCTGTCTAAACGATACCGTTTGATCAGCTGCTCGTCATCAAACAAATCCAGGACATCGTTCCGTTCCCTGAATGTTCGCGCACGTCTCTCTCGCCTCAGTGCCATCCCCTGCTGGCAACTCCTAACCACTTAAGACACCTCTGAAGGTCTCTTAAATATCGTGGAGAGTAGGAGTGATTCTTAGACTTAAGAACGTTGATAAAAAGCTTTTATTCTTAAGTTTGAGAGTAGGACTAAATTTCGCAAATTCTCAGGACTTAAGTGTAAAATGGCACTCTAAGAAGCTTGATAAGTACGGCCCCAGATTCTATCTTTAATAATAATAATAATAATACCTGGGATTTATATAGCGCTTTTCTAAGTACCCAAAGTCGCTTTACATGTTAAAAACCCATCATTCATTCACATCTGGCACTGAACCGGAGTTCAGGGGGGGTCAGTGGTTCTGCTCAATGCTCCATCAGCTGATCTATGGCGCCGGATTTAAGCAATTTGCCCTTCCGGCCACCCCCGAGTTTTATCGCCATGTCCGAGTCCATCACCGTCACTGTCACCATCTCCTCCGGCATCTGGGATTTATTTCAAATGAAAGGTTCCACGTTTTTACGATTTTTCATTATTGTGAAATAAATGTCTGAGTTCCTAAATTCATTGTTGATGCTGGAAATGTAACAGTTGAGCTCAGGGCCGGCCCGTGGCATAGGCCGTATAGGCAAATGCTAAGGGCGCCACGCCAGTGCCACAAATGTTGGAGGAAAAAAATTAAAAAGTTGGTACTATTATTTCTAAATACATAAAATAATCCCACGTTAATTAAAATGCAAAGTAAAGCCTATTTAATAGAAATATTGTTTGTTACAACATTACGCCCCCCCCCCCCCCCCCCCCTCCCGGCACGGTGCGCCCCCTCCCTTCCCGTATCATGTCTCTTTTTGGACGTCACCACATCAAAAAATCAACACAAGATGTCAAAACGGCCAAAACTGTCAGGTGCCCAGGGAAGAAAAAATAGAAAAGAAGAGGAGGAGAAACAAGAAAAAGACAGAGGTAGCAGGTAGGTAACGTTAGCCTACATGAAATTATTTGTCTGTTACAGAATGTGATAGTAACCTGGCTTTTTAGCATTAAGCTAATGTTACATGATTCGGCAATTGCTAATCAATAAATAGCTAGTTCTGTTTTAACGTCGGGTTAATATTGTGGAGGGGGCTAAATTGTTATGGAAAATAATAATGTAACGTTAGGTAATTACAGTACTCCCTGGTGTACAGTCATTTGTAAGTCATTCTAGTTAATGCAATATTAAAAAGCACAAATAGAGAACTCTGTAGGATCCCCTTTTTTTGTAATATAGTTGTTAAAGTCATACTGGTTTGATATCTTGTTTTGTGCAGTGCCTTATTTATATTCTATTTTTAATTTATTTTATGCAACTTGTTGACACGTATTATTTTGTGTTTATGTATGTAAAAAATATTGTATTTCATATATTCATTTTTTATTTTTTGTATTCATTTATTTATCCATATTTTTTTTTTATCTTGTTAACAATTCTGATTGTTAATTTGCTTTCTTTAAGTAAAAAAAAAGGTCAAAGACAAAGCTATTCGGTTTCTTGTGAGTATATACACTTCACTGCCGATGGCCGATGTGGGGGGGGGGGGGGGGGGGGCACCTAAAATCTCGCCTAGGGCGCCAGATTGGTTAGGGCCGGGCCTGGTTGAGCTGTACTAGGAACACATTGTTTTGTGTATCTAATACAGTGGTTGTTAAAGGCCTACTGAAAGCCACTACTAGCGACCACGCAGTCTGATAGTTTATACATCAATGATGAAATCTTAACATTGCAACACATGCCAATACGGCGGGTTAACTTATAAAGTGACATTTTAAATTTCCCGCTAAACTTCCGGTAGAAAACGTCTATGTATGATGACGTATGCGCGTGACGTCAATGGTTGAACCGGAAGTGTCGGTACCCCATTGAATCCAATACAAAAAAGCTCTGTTTTCATCTCAAAATTCCACAGTATTCTGGACATCTGTGTTGGTGAATCTTTTGCAATTTGTTTAATGAACAATGGAGACTGCAAAGAAGAAAGTTGTAGGTGGGATCGGTGTATTAGCGGCTGGCTGCAGCAACACAATCAGGAGGACTTTGACTTGGATAGCAGACGCGCTAGCCGACGCTAGCCGCCGACCGCACGGATGATCGGGTGAAGTCCTTCGTCCTTCCGTCGATCGCTGGAACGCAGGTGAGCACGGGTGTTGATGAGCAGATGAGGGCTGGCGTAGGTGGAGCGCTAATGTTTTTAGCATAGCTCTGTGAGGTCCCATTGCTAAGTTAGCTTCAATGGCGTCGTTAGCAACAGCATTGTTCATCTTCGCAAAGCTGGGAATTATTAACCGTGTAGTTACATGTCCATGGTTTAATAGTATTGTTGATCTTCTGTCTATCCTTCCAGTCAGGGGTTTATTTATTTTGTTTCTATCCGCATTTGAGCCCGATGCTATCACGTTAGCTCCGTAGCTAAAGTGCTTCGCCGCTGTATTGTCTTGGAGATAAAAGTCACTGTGAATGTCCATTTCGCGTTCTCGACTCTCATTTTCAAGAGGATATAGTATCCGAGGTGGTTTAAAATACAAATCCGTGATCCACAATAGAAAAAGGAGAGAGTGTGGAATCCAATGAGCCAGCTTGTACCTAAGTTACGGTCAGAGCGAAAAAAGATACGTCCTGCACTGCACTCTAGTCCTTCACTCTCACTTTCCTCATCCACGAATCTTTCATCCTCGCTCAAATTAATGGGGTAATCGTCGCTTTCTCGGTTCGAATCTCTGTCGCTGCTGGTGTAAACAATGGGAAAATGTGAGGAGTCCTTCCTCCGGTGACGTCACGCTACTTCCGGTACAGGCAAGGCTTTTTTTTTATCAGCGACCAAAAGTTGCGAACTTTATCGTCGATGTTCTCTACTAAATCCTTTCAGCAAAAATATGGCAATATCGCGAAATGATCAAGTATGACACATAGAATGGATCTGCTATCCCCGTTTAAATGAAAAAAATTCATTTCAGTAGGCCTTTTAACCTTGTTGGAGGTACCGAACCCCACCAGTTTCACACCGAACCCTTCTTTAGTGAAAAATATAATGTTGGGATTTTTTTTCAAATTCGAGACAAAGTGATATGTTTTTTTTACTGGTGCACAAAATGAAGCGTGCATGAACATCACCTTGTTCAAAGAACAAAACCAACACAGTGCATGAACTCACAACAAATGACACACCTGCAAATCAGATGGAAAATTAGAGGGAACAGTCTTTGGGGGTATCCATAATATCATCCGCGGTCACTCGAACGAGTATGACGATCCTCCTGGTAGGGGTGTATCCCTTTATGGAGGATGCCTGTGCGTGACTTAGTTTTACGTGGGGAGACTGGTGCACAGACAGTCGCCACACCATCCTTGACAGACTCGGGTCAGGGTCCAGTGGCATGCCTTCTTCCGCCATCGCAGCCGTTGTGGTAGTTCTTACATCAACATTATTATTAATTACCGTATGTGCTGATTGTATAGGCCTACGTATCCTATAAGTCAACATTATTATTAATTAGTGTATGTGATGATTGTATAGGCCTACGTATCCTATAAGTCAACATTATTATTAATTAGTGTATGTGATGATTGTATAGGCCTACGTATCCATAAGTCAACATTATTATTAATTAGTGTATGTGATGATTGTATAGGCCTACGTATCCTATAAGTCAACATTATTATTAATTAGTGTATGTGCTGATTGTATAGGCCTACGTATCCTATAAGTCAACATTATTATTAATTAGTGTATGTGCTGATTGTATAGGCCTACGTATCCTATAAGTCAACATTATTATTAATTAGTGTATGTGCTGATTGTATAGGCCTATGTATCCTATAAGTCAACATTATTATTAATTAGTGTATGTGCTGATTGTATAGGCCTACGTATCCTATAAGTCAACATTATTATTAATTAGTGTATGTGCTGATTGTATAGGCCTACGTATGCTATAAGTCAACATTATTATTAATTAGTATATGTGCTGATTGTATAGGCCTACGTATCCTATAAGTCAACATTATTATTAATTAGTGTATGTGCTGATTGTATAGGCCTACGTATGCTATAAGTCAACATTATTATTAATTAGTATATGTGCTGATTGTATAGGCCTACGTATGCTATAAGTCAACATTATTATTAATTAGTATATGTGCTGATTGTATAGGCCTACGTATCCTATAAGTCAACATTATTATTAATTAGTGTATGTGCTGATTGTATAGGCCTACGTATGCTATAAGTCAACATTATTATTAATTAGTGTATGTGCTGATTGTATAGGCCTACGTATGCTATAAGTCAACATTATTATTAATTAGTATATGTGCTGATTGTATAGGCCTACGTATCCTATAAGTCAACATTATTATTAATAAGTATATGTGCTGATTGTATAGGCCTACGTATCCATAAGTCAACATTATTATTAATTAGTGTATGTGCTGATTGTATAGGCCTATGTAGCCTATAAGTCAACATTATTATTAATTAGTGTATGTGCTGATTGTATAGGCCTACGTATCCTATAAGTCAACATTATCATTAATTAGTGTATGTGCTGATTGTATAGGCCTATGTATCCTATAAGTCAACATTATTATTAATTAGTGTATGTGCTGATTGTATAGGCCTATGTATCCTATAAGTCAACATTATTATTAATAAGTGTATGTGCTGATTGTATAGGCCTACGTATCCTATAAGTCAACATTATTATTAATTAGTGTATGTGCTGATTGTATAGGCCTATGTATCCTATAAGTCAACATTATTATTAATTAGTGTATGTGCTGATTGTATAGGCCTATGTATCCTATAAGTCAACATTATTATTAATTAGTGTATGTGCTGATTGTATAGGCCTACGTATGCTATAAGTCAACATTATTATTAATTAGTATATGTGCTGATTGTATAGGCCTACGTATCCTATAAGTCAACATTATTATTAATTAGTGTATGTGCTGATTGTATAGGCCTACGTATGCGATAAGTCAACATTATTATTAATTAGTATATGTGCTGATTGTATAGGCCTACGTATGCTATAAGTCAACATTATTATTAATTAGTATATGTGCTGATTGTATAGGCCTACGTATGCTATAAGTCAACATTATTATTAATTAGTATATGTGCTGATTGTATAGGCCTACGTATGCTATAAGTCAACATTATTATTAATTAGTGTATGTGCTGATTGTATAGGCCTACGTATCCATAAGTAAACATTATTATTTTTTCTGCAGGCGAGCTACAATACAATTTTATAGTTTTGCTAGCTCAATATGAGTCCAAAGAAAGTGTCGTGTGGTTCGAAATATTCGGGTATGGTGCTCTCCTCTTCCACTGAAGACAAAGAAGATTAACCGACAAGTTAAAGTGAACCTCATTTTCTCCCCTAACCATTGTTGTGACCTGACTGTTAAACTTAACGACTTTTGTGCTTTCAAGCTGTGAGTGCACCACAGGCCTAGTGACAGTGTGTGTGCGTGTCGGCAGGGCGGCTGCATACGAGGAGGACAATTCAGCTCATTGTTGTTTTGACTCTTTTTGTTAAATAGAAAGTTGAATCCATCAGCCCTCGTGATGTTTGGTTGACATGCAGTACTCTGTAGTACTTTATATCGTGTATAAACTTGTACTCAAATATGGACTTTTGTGGAGGCTGGAACACATTATTCATATTTACTTTGTTTCTTATGGAAAATGTTGTTCAAAATACGAACTTATCTGTTTATCAACCTTGTTCAACAACCAATTAGGTTCTTAAACACATTTACAGCTTTAAATGGGTGTCATTTTGAATTTTTTACGGCACTTAGACGTTTTTTATACAACCCAAAAAGTTCAGTTGTGTTACCTGTGACCATGTGTGTTGACTTTCTGTGTTGTGATGTGTAGTGAAGCCTGCCATCATTTTGATTGGCTAATTTATCCGTCAATCTGGGATTTTGGACTTTCCTTTTCCGGTTTATGAAGTTGTAAGTTGTTTTGGCTTTCGTTTTTCATTCATTCGTTCATTTTCTACCGCTTGTCCCTCTTGGGATGGCGGCGGTTGTTGTTTATGTGTGCTTTGAAATTGTAAACTGTTTAGTTTTTTGGTCATTTTAACTGAAATTATAAGTTGTTTTTGGCTTTTGTGTTTTCTGAAATTGCAAAGTGTTTTTTTTTTTAGTTTTAGTTTTCTGAAATTGTAAAGTGTTTTGTATTTTGTTTTTGTGTTTTCTGAAATTGTAAAGTGTTTTGTATTTTGTTTTTGTGTTTTCTGAAATTGTAAAGTGTTTTGTATTTTGTTTTTGTGTTTTCTGAAATTGTAAAGTGTTTTGTATTTAGTTTTAGTTTTCTGAAATTGTAAAGTGTTCTGTTTTTTGTTTTAGTTTTTTGAAATTGTAAATTGTTTTGTCTTTGGTTTTTGTGTCTTCTGATGTTGTAAAGTGTTTTGTATTTTGTTTTTGTTTTCTGAAATTTTAAAGTGTTTTTTATTTTGTTTTTGTGTTTTCTGAAATTTTAAAGTGTTTTTGTCTTTTGTTTTTGTGTTTTCTGATATTGTTAAAGTGTTTTGTGTTTTGTTTTTGTTTTCTGAAATTTTAAGCTGTTTAGTCTTTTGTTTTTGTGTTTTCTGAGATTGTAAAGTGTTTTTTATTTTGTTTTTGTGCTTTCTGAAATTTAAAGTGTTTTGTCTTTTGTTTTTGTTTTCTGAAATTTTAAGCTGTTAATTCTTTTGTTTTTGTGTTTTCTGAAATTGTAAAGTGTTTTGTATTTTGTTTTTGTGTTTTCTGAAATTGTAAAGTGTTTTGTATTTAGTTTTAGTTTTCTGAAATTGTAAAGTGTTTTGTCTTTTGTTATTGTGTTTTCTGATATTTTTAAGTGTTTTGTATTTTGTTTTTGTGTTTTTTTTTATTTTAATTTTTTTGTCTTTTGTTTTAGTGTTTTCTGAAATTGTAAAGTGTTTTTTATCTTTTGTTTTTGTGTTTTCTGTCATTTTAAAGTGTTTTGTATTTTGTTTTTGTGTTTTCTGATATCGTAAAGTGTTTTGTATTTAGTTTTAGTTTTCTGAAATTGTAAAGTGTTTTGTCTTTTGTTATTGTGTTTTCTGATATTTCTAAGTGTTTTGTATTTTGTTTTTGTCTTTTCTAAAATTTTAAGTGTTTTGTCTTTTGTTATTGTGTTGTCTGTAATTGTAAAGTGTTTTGTATTTTGTTTTAGTGTTTTCTGAAATTGTAAAGTGTTTTTTATCTTTTGTTTTTGTGTTTTCTGTCATTTTAAAGTGTTTTGTATTTTGTTTTTGTGTTTTCTGATATCGTAAAGTGTTTTGTATATTGTTTAGTGTTTTCTGAAATTGTTATTTGTATCGTAAAATCTTAAAGTGCTTTGCACTTCCAGGCCACCGTACCCATCCCCTCCCAAAAATAAAACATAAACAGCCAAATAAGCAAGTAAATATTGATAAAACGCCACAGACAACTGCGCTTCAGCATGGTGCTGCCATACACAAAAGCAGACAAAAGGCTCATCAATCAACCACAATTGAATCAGTCTCGCTTACATATTTTAGGAAAGCACCCCATACGTGCCGAAACCCTTCAATGTCAGCCTGACCTTTTCCACTGTGAGAACATGAAGAACATGAAGAACATGAAGAACATGAGGAACATGAGGAACATGAAGAACATGAGGAACATGAAGAACATGAAGAACATGAAGAACATGAAGAACATGAGGAACATGAGGAACATGAAGAACATGAAGAACATGAGGAACATGAGGAACATGAAGAACATGAAGAACATGAAGAACATGAAGAACATGAGGAACATGAGGAACATGAAGAACATGAAGAACATGAGGAACATGAGGAACATGAGGAACATGAAGAACATGAAGAACATGAGGAACATGAAGAACATGAAGAACATGAAGAACATGAGGAACATGAAGAACATGAAGAACATGAAGAACATGAGGAACATGAAGAACATGAAGAACATGAAGAACATGAGGAACATGAAGAACATGAAGAACATGAAGAACATGAGGAACATGAAGAACATGAAGAACATGAGGAACATGAAGAACATGAAGAACATGAGGAACATGAAGAACATGAAGAACATGAAGAACATGAGGAACATGAGGAACATGAAGAACATGAGGAACATGAGGAACATGAGGAACATGAAGAACATGAAGAACATGAAGAACATGAGAAACATGAGGAACATGAGGAACATGAAGAACATGAGGAACATGAAGAACATGAAGAACATGAAGAACATGAGGAACATGAAGAACATGAAGAACATGAAGAACATGAAGAACATGAGGAACATGAAGAACATGAGGAACATGAAGAACATGAAGAACATGAAGAACATGTCACCTGCGCTCCTCTCAGGACACAAAATAGTCTCAGTAAAAAGTCACCTTTGCATAATCGGGGACTTTTTCAACACAAACTTCTCCATAAAACCAAAATAACCCTCAGGGGGGGGGTATGTTGTGCGTACACACAGTTGGCACGTACCTAAAATGATTCGACACAGTTGGCACGTACCTCAAATGATTTGACACAGTTGGCACGTACCTAAAATGATTTGTGCTCGTCATGCGTTGCAAAAATAAAAACACACCATGTTTCCCTTTCACCTTTTCCTGGAACCCGACCAACTGTAACTGTGGCGAGTGAAAGTCATGTGTTCATCTGTCGCCACCATTCGTCCCGGAAAGAAGGATCCCCCTGTGCGTACACACACACACACACACACACACACACACACACACCCACACACCCACACACCCACACACACACACACACACACACACACACACACACACCCACCTGTCGTCCCGCTTTGTCGCACAACTGTTTAACCTCCACGTGACCTTTCACCTGCCATCTCTCCCCTATCTGTGTACAGTGTGAGTCCTATTTTATTCATCTCTATGGTCAAATGGTTAAAACTGTTCACACTCGTGTGTGTGTGTGTGTGTGTGTGTGTGTGTGTGTGTGTGTGTGTGTGTGTGTGTGTGTGTGTGTGTGTGTGTGTGTGTGTGTTCTTGTATTCCTACCCTTCTTGAGACGTCAACAAGGAAAAGTAGCGTCCATATATGCATCTAATAGAGAGCCTAACACTAGAGTCCGTGAACATTGCTCCAAAGTCGGGATTTTTTTGTTGATTTAATGTGCATACAAAAGTAAACGTTGACAGGTGCAAAGGCAGCAATATATGATAAACAAAACGGCAGCTGGTCAACATATGAAATAACAAGTGTGTGTAAGAAATTGACATGCACCCCCTTTGGCAAAAATGTATTAAAAAAATATATAGATATATATGTATATAGAGACATACTGTAATAACTTGAAGTAAATAGTGAAGATTAAAAAACAATTACAAACAAATATAATAAAAAATTTAAATAAAATAACTAAAAGCCTTTTTGCACTATATTTGCATAGTATGTATATATTATTAATGTTGTAAATACACTTCTTTATATATCTAGAAAGGCTGGTCCTACTGAGGTAGCCATTATTCAGAGGTCTCAAGAAGGTAACAAATACAAGATATGTGTGTGTGTGTGTGTGTTCTTGTATTTCTACCCTTCTTGAGACGCCAACAAGGAAAAGTAGCGTCCATATATGCATCTAATAGAGAGCCTAATACTAGAGTCCGTGAACATTGCTCCAAAGTCAGGATTTGTTTTTGATTTAATGTGCATACAAAAGTAAACGTTGACAGGTGCAAAGGCAGCAATATATGATAAAACAAGATAAAGAAGGACTTCCCTATCCATCCCCGAAATATAACCGCCAGGTGAACAGCGTATTTGACCACTTCCGGTGCTGACGTAAGACAACCAGTATGTGACCACAGGATGAACTAAGCTACGCTACTAAGACTGTAGTGGCCATTAACAGTTAGCTTCTACAGCTAAAAACTAAAAATATAGATATAATTTGCACCCCTGGTGGTGAAATCTATCAAAATCATTGTATTCTCTTTTTATTGACCATTTACACAACGTGACAACTTCACCGCTTTTGGGGTCCGTACATGACGTTAACCTGTTGTTAGCACAAGATTGGCAATAAAAGTTAAAAAGAGTGTCGTACTTTTTCGGCTTCTTCTGAACGCAACAACAACACAATAGGCCGGAAAAAAAACGACACATACGGTGATTATTTTTAGAGAACTTAAGTACAAATGGTCGCGTCTGAAATATTATTGACGGAGAATGAGAAATGTTGTGTGTGTGAGAGAGAAAAATACATGAAATAAAGCTGTTGTCAGCACAAGATTGGCAATAAAAGTTAAAAAGAGTGTCCTACTTTGTGACTTTTTTGAACGCAACAACACAATAGGCTGAAAGAAACGACACATACGGTGATTATTTTTAGAGAAATTAAGTACACAATATAAGTTTTCATACAAATTAAGTTAAAAACATGCTGGTGTTAGTCTGTATGGTCGTGTTCAGAGTACACAAATATTCATAAATATATTGTGTCTAAAATATTATTGACAAAGAATGAGAAATGTTGTGTGTGTGTGAGAGAAAAATACATGAAATAAAGCTGTTATCAGCACAAGATTGGCAATAAAAGTTAAAAAGAGTGTCATACTTTTTTCACTTCTTAACGCAACAACAACACAATAAGCTGAAAGAAACGACACATACAGTGATTATTTTTAGAGAAATTAAGTACACAATATAAGTTTTCATGCAAATGAAGTCAACAACATGCTAGTGTTAGTCTGTATGGTCGTGTTCAGAGTACACAAATATTCATAAATATATTGTGTCTAAAATATTATTGACGGAGAATGAGAAATGTTGTGTGTGTGTGAGAGAAAAATACATGAAATAAAGCTGTTGTCAGCACAAGATTGGCAATAAAAGTTAAAAAGAGTGACGTACTTTGTGACTTCTTCTGAACGCAACAACAAACTGAAAAAAACTACACATTCGGTGATTAGGCTCAATTGAATAGGCTGAAGAACATGTATCTCACACACACACACACACACACACAGACACACACACACACACACACACACACACACACACACACACACACACACACACACACACACACACACACACACCACACACACACACACACACACACACACACACACACACACACGTACGTACTGGCAGCCCACTTTCACTTCCCGGTCTGACTTCCTGTCTACGTGTCACATGTTACCCTAACAGAGGAGATGAGGATGATGTCACTCCTGCTGTCTTCTCACGCGTCTTCTTAATATTTTTGTGGATGGAAATGATATTTGACAGGATAGTTTGTAATGATTTCGCTGCATCGCCCACTACTGGCCTGGCATGGATACTGCACTGTGGTCTGTGCGTGCAGCTTCTCCACACTCAACATGCCCTGACCCATGCTAACTGTCAGAGTGCTTATTGTTAGCACGCTAACTTTTTAGCCATTTTTGCACAAGTGCAGTTAGCGTGCTAAAAATAAGCATGCCAACTGTCAGCGTGCTTATTGTTAGCATGCTAACTTTTTAGCCATTTTTTGCATGCTTAAAGTTAGCATGCTAACAATAAACATGCTAACTGTCAGCGTGCTTATTGTTAGCATGCTTACTTTTTGGCCATTTTTGCACACGTACAGTTAGCATGCTAACAATAAGCATGCCAACTGTCAGCGTGCTTATTGTTCGCATGCTAACTTTTTAGCCATTTTTGCACACGTACAGTTATCATGTTAACAATAAACATGCTAACTGTCAGCGTGCGTGCTTATTGTTAGCACGCTAACTTTTTAGCCATTTTTGCACACGTACAGTTATCATGTTAACAATAAACATGCTAACTGTCAGCGTGCGTGCTTATTGTTAGCGCGCTAACTTTTTAGCCGTTTTTGCACAAGTACAGTTAGCATGCTAACAACAAGCACGCTAACTGTCAGCATGCTCATTGCTAGCATGCGTGTAGAGTTAGCATGCTAACAATAAGCATGCTAACTGTCAGCGGGCTCATTGTTATCATGCTGACATTTTAGCCATTTTTGCACGTGTACAGTTAGCATGCTAACAATAAGCACGCTAACTGTCAGCATGTTTTTGTTAGCATGCTAACTTTTTTGGCCATTTTTGCATGCGTACAGTTAGCATGCTAACATTAAGCCTGCTAACTGTCAGCGTGCTTATTGTTTACATGCTAACTTTTTAGCCATTTTGCACAAGTGCAGTTGTCACGCTAACAATAAGCACACTAACTGGCAGCGTGCTTATTGTTAGCATGCATGTACAGTTAGCATGCTAACAATACGTACGCTAACTGTCAGCGGGCTTATCGTTAGCATGCTAACTTTTTGGCCATTTTTGCACGCGTACAGTTAGCATGCTAACAATAAGCACATGTACTTTACTCTACTGTACCTGTACTCTCTTTACTGTACTTTACTATACTTTAACTGGGCTCTACTGTAACTGTACTCTCTTAAATGTGCTCTATTGTAACTGTACTCCCTTAACTATACTCTACTGTAATTGTACTTTACTCTACTGTAACTGTACCCTACTGTAACTTTACTTTACTGTACTTTAACTATACTCTACTGTATTATGGAAAGTGATGATGTAGGGGGGGATGTTCCCCACATCCAGTAGTGTGTGTGTGTGGGTGTTGTTGAGTGTGTGTGTGTGGGTGTTGTTGAGTGTGAGTGGGTGTTGTTGAGTGTGTTGTTGGTGGGCTAGAGGAACACCAGGAAGGGATCCCCCCCTCCTCCTCTTCCTCCCCACATGCCAGGGAATGGCTGAAGAAGAAGTCCTCCTCTTCTGGTCCTGAATGCTCACATCCTGAATGCATGCCCACATTGTTTCACTTCCTGCATGTGTCCAAAGACCGGAACACCTCATTCATATATTTACTCCACTAGCAATGAACAATTTGCAGTCATGTTGTAACCATCAAATTATATGAGGAAAAAATACCAATAATGCTAGTATAAAATGTTAGCAAAAGAATGTTAGCATGCTAATATAGGAGAAATTATACTTCTAAGATGGAGCTAAGTATCAAAATCCATGATTTTCAGGGTTATACGAGAAAAAAATACCAAAAATGCTAGTATAAAACATTAGCATGTTAACATTAGCATGCTAATATAGGAGACATTATACCTATAAGATGGCGCTAAGTATCAAAATCTATGATTTTAAGGGTTACATGAGAAAAAATACCAAAAATGCTTGTATAAAACGTTAGCATGTTAACATTAGCATGCTATTATAGGAGAAATTATACTTCTAAGATAGCGCCAAGTATCAAAATCCATGATTTTCAGGGTTATACGAGAAAAAATACCAAATAGGCTAGCATGAAACATTGGCATGCTAACATTACAATGCTAATATAGGAGAAATTATACTTCTAAGATAGTGCCAAGTATCAAAATCCATGATTTTAAGGGTTACATGAGAAAAAATACCAAAAATGCTAGTATAAAACCTTAGCTTGTTAACATTAGCATGCTAATATAGGAGAAATTATACTTCTAAGATAGTGCCAAGTATCAAAATCCATGATTTTAAGGGTTATATGAGAAGAAAAAAAAAAAACGTTAGCCAAAGAATGTTAGCATGCTAATATAGGATAAATTATACTTCTAAGATAGTGCCAAGTATCAAAATCCATGATTTTTAGGGTTATACGACAAAAAAATACCAAAAATGCTAGTATAAAACATTAGCATGCTAATAATATAGGAGACATTATACCTATAATATGGCGCCAAGTATCAAAATTTATGATTTTAAAAGTTATATGAGAAAAATATACCAAAAATGCAAGTATAAGACATTAGCATGTTAACATTAGCATGCTAATATAGGAGAAATTATACTTCTAAGATAGCGCCAAGTATGATTTTCAGGGTTATATCAATCAATCAATCAAATAATGTTTGTTTATATAGCCCTAAATCACAAGTGTCTCAAAGGGCTGTACAAGCCACAACGACAACCTCGGTACAGAGCCCACATACGGGCAAGGAAAACTCACAAAAAATACCAATAAAGCTAGTATAAAACGTTAGCAAAAGAATGTTAGCATGCTAATGTAGGAGAAATTATACTTCTAAAATGGCGCCAAGATTCAAAATCCATGATTTTTAGGGTTATACGAGAAAAAAATACCAAAAATGCTTGCATGAAACATTAGCATGCTAATATAGGAGACATTATACCTATAATATGGCGCCAAGTATCAAAATCTATGATTTTAAAAGTTATACGAGAAAAAAATACCAAAAATGCTAGTATAAAACATTAGCATGTTAACATTAGCATGCTAATATAGGAGAAATTATACTTTTAAGATAGTGCCAAGTATCAAAATCCGTGATTTTAAGGGTTGTATGAGAACAAAATAAAAAAAACGTTAGCAAAAGAATGTTAGCATGCTAATATAGGAGAAATTATACTTCTAAGATAGCGCCAAGTATGATTTTCAGGGTTATATGAGAAAAAATACCAATAATGCTAGTATAAAACGTTAGCAAAAGAATGTTAGCATGCTAATGTAGGAGTATCAAAGTATCAAAATCCATGATTTTTAGGGTTATACAAGAAAAAAAACCAAAAATGCTAGTATAAAACATTAGCATGCTAATATAGGAGACATTATACCTATAATATGGTGCCAAGTATCAAAATCTATGATTTTAAAAGTTATATGAGAAAAATATACCAAAAATGCTAGTATAAAACATTAGCATGTTAACATTAACATGCTAATATAGGAGAAATTATACTTCTAAGATAGTGCCAAGTATCAAAATCCGTGATTTTAAGGGTTGTAGGAGAAAAAAATAAAAAAAACGTTAGCAAAAGAATGTTAGCATGCTAATATAGGAGAAATTATACTTCTAAGATAGCGCCAAGTATGATTTTCAGGGTTATATGAGAAAAAATACCAATAATGCTAGTATAAAACGTTAGCAAAAGAATGTTAGCATGCTAATGTAGGAGAAATTATACTTCTAAAATGGCGCCAAGATTCAAAATCCATGATTTTTAGGGTTATACGAGAAAAAAAAATAAAAAATGCTAGTATAAAACATTAGCATGCTAATATAGGAGACATTATACCTATAATATGGCGCCAAGTATCAAAATCTATGATTTTAAAAAATTTTCGAGAAAAATATACCAAAAATGCTAGTATAAAACATTAGCATGTTAACATTAACATGCTAATATAGGAGAAATTATACTTCTAAGATTGTGCCAAGTATCAAAATCCATGATTTTAAGGGTTATATGAAAAAAAAAAAAAAAAAACGTTAGCAAAAGAATGTTAGCATGCTAATATAGGAGAAATTATACTTCTAAGATAGCGCCAAGTAGGATTTTCAGGGTTATATGAGAAAAAATACCAATAATGCTAGTATAAAACGTTAGCAAAAGAATGTTAGCATGCTAATATAGGAGAAATTATACTTCTAAGATAGCGCCAAGTAGGATTTTCAGGGTTATATGAGAAAAAATACCAATAATGATAGTATAAAACGTTAGCAAAAGAATGTTAGAATGCTAATATAGAAGAAATTATACTTCTAAAATGGCGCCAAGTATCAAAATCCATGATTTTTAGGGTTGTACGAGAAAAAAATACCAAAAATGCTAGTATAAAACATTAGCATGCTAATATAGGAGACATTATACCTATAATATGGCGCCAAGTATCAAAATCTATGATTTTAAAAGTTATGAGAAAAATATACCAAAAATGCTAGTATAAAACATTAGCATGTTAACATTAACATGCTAATATAGGAGAAATTATACTTCTAAGATTGTGCCAAGTATCAAAATCCATGATTTTAAGGGTTATATGAAAAAAAAAAAAAAAAACGTTAGCAAAAGAATGTTAGCATGCTAATATAGGACAAATTATACTTCTAAGATAGCGCCAAGTAGGATTTTCAGGGTTATATGAGAAAAAATACCAATAATGCTAGTATAAAACGTTAGCAAAAGAATGTTAGCATGCTAATATAGGAGAAATTATACTTCTAAAATGGCGCCAAGTATCAAAATCCATGATTTTTAGGGTTATACGAGAAAAAAATACCAAAAATGCTAGTATAAAACATTAGCATGTTAATATAGGAGACATTATACCTATAATATGGTGCCAAGTATCAAAATCTATGATTTTAAAAGTTATGAGAAAAATATACCAAAAATGCTAGTATAAAACATTAGCATGTTAACATTAACATGCTAATATAGGAGAAATTATACTTCTAAGATAGTGCCAAGTATCAAAATCCATGATTTTAAGGGTTATATGAAAAAAAAATAAAAAAAACGTTAGCAAAAGAATGTTAGCATGCTAATATAGGAGAAATTATACTTCTAAGATAGCGCCAAGTATGATTTTAAGGGTTATACGAGAAAAATATACCAAAACTGCTAGTATAAAACATTAGCATGTTAACATTACCATGCTAATATAGGAGAAATTATACTTCTAAGATAGTGCCAAGTGTCAAAATCCATGATTTTTAGGGTTATACGAGAAAAAAATACCAAAAATGCTTGCATGAAACATTAGCATGCTAATATAGGAGACATTATACCTATAATATGGCGCCAAGTATCAAAATCTATGATTTTAAAAGTTATACGAGAAAAATATACCAAAAATGCTAGGATAAAACATTAGCATGTTAACATTAGCATGCTAATATAGGAGAAATTATACTTCTAAGATAGTGCTAAGTATCAAAATCCATGATTTTCAGGGTTATACGAGAAAAAATAAATAAAATAAAATAAAAATACATTTAAATATATATATATATATATATATATATATATATATATATATATATATATATATATATATATAAAACATCTCTGTCATTATCAGATATTGCACTTGTTTGCTTTGTCACCTATAAAAAAGCATGTTTTACTCAGATAGCTTAGCATATCTATTAGCCTCCAATGGGAATGTTTTAGCATCTTGAATGCACAAACGCCCCCCCCCCCCCCCCCCACTGCTGCCCCCACTAAGAGGGATAATTGTCCTCTTGTCTCTCCTGACATTTGCAATTTGACAATGGCAGCCCCAGCACGCATGAGGACTGCAGTTGTGCACGTGTGACTTTCACGTGTGACGTCATTGTCACCTGAACAGCCCCGACAAGAACTGGCATCTGCTATGCGTGGACGCGGCCGAGCGCCAATCAGCGCGTGGAACTCCCTCGTCTCCGCTGGTGTCGTCGGAAGCGGTCGGAGGGCTCCGCAAAGTCTGCCATGTTGACGAGGGACCACTGCGGGGACAGATAACGGCTCTTGTCTCCTGTGGCACACGACTCTCAGCACTTTGTTGTAGTCGTCAAGGGACAACTACAACAACTGGGTCGGCCGGTTTGTTTTGTTGTCTTTTTTGTTGCCGATTGCAATTGTACAAACTTTTTAATGCAAAAATTGTACTTCAATAAATATTGAACATCCCTAAGTGTAGTTTTTTTTCCCCCTAATTGGAGAAACTGAGTCGGGTGGTTTGTTTTGTTGTCTTTTTTGTTGCCGATTGCAATTGTGCAAACTTTTTAATGCAAAAATTGTACTTCAATAAATATTGAACATTTTTAAGTGCAGGTTTTTTTCCCCCTAATTGGAAAAACTGAGTCGGGTGGTTTGTTTTGTTGTCTTTTTTTGTTGCCGATTGCAATTTTACAAACTTTTTAATGCAAAAATTGCACTTCAATAAATATTGAACATCTCTAAGTGCAGTTTTTTTTCCCCTAATTGGAAAAAACTGAGTCGGGTGGTTTGTTTTATAGTCTTTTTTGTTGCCGATTGCAATTGTGCAAACTTTTTAATGCAAAAATTGTACTTCAATAAATATTGAACATTTTTAAGTGCAGGTTTTTTTCCCCCTAATTGGAAAAACTGAGTCGGGTGGTTTGTTTTGTTGTCTTTTTTTGTTGCCAATTGTCAACTTTAGACCTTGATTTCTGAAAAATCCATTTAATTACTTTTAAGGGATTAGTTTTAAGAATAAAATAGACTCTCAATTTATGTAAGCATAAATTGCACTTCAATAAATATTGAACATCTCTAAGTGTAGTTTTTTTCCCCCTAATTGGAAAAACTGAGTCGGGTGGTTTGTTTTATTGTCTTTTTTTGTTCCCGATTGCAATTGTACAAACTTTTCTAATGCAAAAATTGCACTTCAATAAATATTGATCATCTCTAAGTGCAATTTTTTTCCCTCTATTTGGAAAAACTGGGTTGGGTGGTTTGTTTTGTAGTCTTTTTTGTTGCCGATTGCAATTTTATAAACTTTTTAATGCTAAAATTGTACTTCAATAAACATTGAACATCTCTAAGTGCAGTGTTTCCCCCTAATTAGAAAAACTGGGTCGGCTGGTTTGTTTTGTTGTCTTTTTTGTTGCCGATTGCAATCGTACAAACTTTTTAATGCAAAAATTGTACTTCAATAAATATTGAACATCTCTAAGTGCAGTTTTTTTTTCCCCCTAATTGGAAAAACTGAGTCGGGTGGTTTGTTTTGTTGTCTTTTTTGTTGCCGATTGCAATCGTACAAACTTTTTAATGCAAAAACTGTACTTCAATAAATATTGAACATTTTTAAGTGCAGGTTTTTTTCCCCCTAATTGGAAAAACTGAGTCGGGTGGTTTGTTTTGTTGTCTTTTTTTGTTGCCAATTGTCAACTTCAGACCTTGATTTCTGAAAAATCCATTTAATTACTTTTAAGGGATTAGTTTTAAGAATAAAATAGACTCTCAATTTATGTAAGCATAAATTGCACTTCAATAAATATTGAACATCTCTAAGTGCAGTTTTTTTCCCCTACTTGGAAAAACTGGGTCGGGTGGTTTGTTTTGTAGTCTTTTTTGTTGCCGATTGCAATTTTATAAACTTTTTAATGCAAAAATTGCACTTCAATAAATATTGATCATCTCAAAGTGCAATTTTTTTTCCCCCTATTTGGAAAAACTGGGTCGGGTGGTTTGTTTTATTGTCTTTTTTTGTTGCCGATTGCAATTGTACAAACTTTTTAATGCAAAAATTGCACTTCAATAAATATTGAACATCTCTAAGTGCAGTTTGTTTCCCCTCATTTGAAAAACTGGGTCGAGTGGTTTGTTTTGTTGTCTGTTTTGTTGCCGATTGCAGTTTTATGACCTTTTTAATGCAAAAATTGCACTTCAATAAATATTGAACATCGTGCAGTGCAGTTTTTTCCCCTAATTGGAAAAACTGGGTCGGGTGTTTTTTTTTTGTTTTTTTGTTGTTGTTGCTGATTGCAATTGTATGAACTTTTTTAAGGCAAAAATTGCACTCCAATAAATAGTAAACATCTTGAAGTGCAATTTTCCCCCAATGGGAAAAACTGGGTCAGGTGGTTTGTTTTGTTGTCTTTTTTTGTTGCCGATTACAAATGTTTGAACTTTTTCTAATGCAAAAATTGGACTTCAATACATATTGAAATTCCTGAAGTGCAGTTTTTTGCCCCTAACTGGAAAAACTGGGTGGGGTGGTTTGTTTTATTATCTTTTTTGTTGCCAATTGTCAACTTTAGACCTTGATTTCTGAAAAATCCATTTAATAACTTTTAAGGGATTAATTTCAAGAATAAAATAGACTCTCAATTTATGTAAGCATAAATTGCACTTCAATAAATATTGAACATCTTGGTGGGGTGGTTTGTTTTGTTGTAATTTTTGTTGCCGAATGCAATTGTACAAACTTTTGAATGCAAAAATTGCACTTCAATAAATATTGAACATCTCTAAGTGCAGTTTTTTTTCCCCCTAATTGGAAAAACTGGGTCATGTGGTTTGTTTTATGGTATTTTTTTGTTGCCGATTGCAATCGTACAAACTTTTCAATGCAAAAATTGCACTTCAATAAATATTGAACATCTCTAAGTGCAGGTTTTTTTCCCTATAATTGGAAAAACTGAGTCTGGTGGTTTGTTTTGTTGTCTTTTTTGTTGCCGATCGCAATTGTACAAACTTTTTAATGCAAAAATTGCACTTCAATAAATATTGATCATCTCTAAGTGTAGTTTTTTTCCCCCTAATTGGAAAAACTGAGTCGGGTGGTTTGTTTTATTGTCTTTTTTTGTTCCCGATTGCAATTGTACAAACTTTTCTAATGCAAAAATTGCACTTCAATAAATATTGATCATCTCTAAGTGCAATTTTTTTCCCTCTATTTGGAAAAACTGGGTTGGGTGGTTTGTTTTGTAGTCTTTTTTGTTGCCGATTACAAATGTTTGAACTTTTTCTAATGCAAAAATTGGACTTCAATACATATTGAAATTCCTGAAGTGCAGTTTTTTGCCCCTAACTGGAAAAACTGGGTGGGGTGGTTTGTTTTATTATCTTTTTTGTTGCCAATTGTCAACTTTAGACCTTGATTTCTGAAAAATCCATTTAATAACTTTTAAGGGATTAATTTCAAGAATAAAATAGACTCTCAATTTATGTAAGCATAAATTGCACTTCAATAAATATTGAACATCTTGGTGGGGTGGTTTGTTTTGTTGTAATTTTTGTTGCCGAATGCAATTGTACAAACTTTTGAATGCAAAAATTGCACTTCAATAAATATTGAACATCTCTAAGTGCAGTTTTTTTTCCCCCTAATTGGAAAAACTGGGTCATGTGGTTTGTTTTATGGTATTTTTTTGTTGCCGATTGCAATCGTACAAACTTTTCAATGCAAAAATTGCACTTCAATAAATATTGAACATCTCTAAGTGCAGGTTTTTTTCCCTATAATTGGAAAAACTGAGTCTGGTGGTTTGTTTTGTTGTCTTTTTTGTTGCCGATCGCAATTGTACAAACTTTTTAATGCAAAAATTGCACTTCAATAAATATTGATCATCTCTAAGTGCAATTTTTTTCCCTCTATTTGGAAAAACTGGGTCGGGTGGTTTGTTTTGTAGTCTTTTTTGTTGCCGATTGCAATTTTATAAACTTTTTAATGCAAAAATTGTACTTCAATAAATATCGAACATCTTAAAGTGCAGTTTTTTTTACCCCCTAATTGGAAAAACTGAGTCGGGTGGTTTGTTTTGTTGTCTTTTTTGTTGCCGGTTGCCAATTCAAGGCCTTCATTTTCGCCAAATCCATTGAATGACTTTTGACGACCCGCGGAAACCCTGTTAGACAATAATGTCAGTTTGTCGACTCATTTTCAATGTACAGTAAATATATGCCCTTGTGCAAGCTGTACACTGACTACTCCGAAGTACAAACCCTGTTTCCATATGAGTTGGGAAATGGTGTTAGATGTAAATATAAACGGAATACAATGATTTGCAAATCCTTTTCAAGCCATATTCAGTTGAATATGCTACAAAGACAACATATTTGATGTTCAAACTCATAAACATTTTTTTGTTGTTGCAAATAATCATTAACTGTAGAATTTGATGGCAGCAACACGTGACAAAGAAGTTGGGAAAGGTGGCAATAAATACTGATAAAGTTGAGGAATGCTCATCAAACACTTATTTGGAACATCCCACAGGTGTGCAGGCTAATTGGGAACAGGTGGGTGCCATGATTGGGTATAAAAGTAGATTCCATGAAATGCTCAGTCATTCACAAACAAGGATGGGGCGAGGGTCACCACTTTGTCAACAAATGCCTGAGCAAATTGTTGAACAGTTTAAGAACAACCTTTCTCAAGCAGCTATTGCAAGGAATTTAGGGATTTCACCATCTACGCTCCGTAATATCATCAAAGGGTTCAGAGAATGTGGAGAAATCACTGCACGTAAGCAGCTAAGCCCGTGACCTTCCATCCCTCAGGCTGTACTGCATCAACAAGTGTGTAAAGGATATCAACACATGGGCTCAGGAACACTTCAGAAAGCCACTGTCAGTAACTACAGTCAGTCGCTACATCTGTAAGTGCAAGTTAAAACTCTCCTATGAAAAATGTGTCTCGTCAGTTGCCCAACGTTTACTGAGTGTTGTTCAAAGGAAAGGCCATGTAACACAGTGGTGAACATGCCCTTTCCCAACTACTTTGGCACGTGTTGCAGCCGTGAGATTCTAAAGGCCTACTGAAAGACACTACTAGCGACCACGCAGTCTGATAGTTTATATATCAATGATGACATCTTAACATTGCAACACATGCCAATACGGCCGGGTTAACTTATAAAGTGACATTTTAAATTTCCCGCTAAGCTTCCGGTTCAAAACGCCTTTGGAGGATGACGTATGCGCGTGACGTCGCGAGGTCCACGGAAGTGTTTGTACCCTTTTGGACACAATACACAGAGCTCTGTTTTCTTCGACAAAATTCCACAGTATTCTGGACATCTGTGTTGGTGAATCTTTTGCAGTTTGTTTAATGAACAATGGAGGCTGCAAAGAAGAACGTTGTAGGTGGGATCGGTGTATTAGCGGCTGGCTGCAGCAACACAAACAGGAGGACTTTGTTGGATAGCAGACGCGCTAGCGGCGACCTCACCTTGACTTCCTACGTCTCTGGGCCGCCGACCGCATCGTCGATCGCTGGAACGCAGGTGAGCACGGGTGTTGATGAGCAGAGAAGGGCTGGCTGGCGTAGGTGGAGCGCTAATGTTTTTATCATAGCTCTGACGAGGTCCCGTTGTTAAGTTAGCGTCGTTAGCAACAGCATTGCTAGGCTTCGACAGGCGTCGAATACACATTAACCGTGTATTTACATGTCCAGTGTTTGGTTCGGTGTCTCCTGACAGTAGTATTGTTGATCTTCTGTCTATCCTTCCAGTCAGGGGTTTATTTATTTTGTTTCTATCTGCATTTGAGACAGATGCTATCACGTTAGCTCATGCTAAAGAGCTTCGTCGATGTATTGTCGTTGAGATAAAAGTCACTGTGAATGTCCATTTCGCCTTCTCGACTCTCATTTTCAAGAGGATATAGTATCCCAGGTGGTTTAAAATACAAATCCGTGATCCACAATAGAAAAAGGAGAGAGTGTGGAATCCAATGAGCCAGCTTGTACCTAAGTTACGGTCAGAGCGAAAAAAGATATCTCTTGAACTGCATTCTAGTCCGTCACTCTAACGTTCCTCATCCACGAATCTTTCATCCTCACTCAAATTAATGGGGTAATCGTCGCTTTCTCGCTCCGAATATCTCTCGCTCCATTGTAAACAACGGGGAATTGTGAGGAATACTAGCTCCTGTGACGTCACGCTACTTCCGGTAGGGGCAAGGTTTTTTTTTTATCAGCGAGCAAAAGTTGCGAACTTTATCGTCGATTTTTTCTACTAAATCCTTTCAGCAAAAATATGGCAATATCGCGAAATGATCAAGTATGACACATAGAATGGATCTGCTATCCCCGTTTAAATAAAAAAAAAATCATTTCAGTAGGCCTCTAAGTTACCGTAATTTCCGAACTATAAGCCGCGACTATAAGCCGCACCAGCTAAATTTAGGGGAAAATACAGATTGCTCCATATATAAGCCGCACCCGACTATAAGCCGCAGGGTTTTGATGTGTAATTAGCGTAGTATATAGGGGTTCCTGCTACCACGGAGGAGATTGTCGGGACAGAGATGACTGTTTGGGAACGCAAAGCGTCCCATTTATTAACTATAAATCTTTCAATCATTCAATCAAACTTTCACATCTTTGACATGGCGAACAGCATTCGTGCAGAGTACAAATAATACAACGGTGCAAAGTAATACAAAGTGCTCGCCTGTACGTTATCAAAATAACCAGCCTACCGGTATATGAAAAGTCAGTCTTTAATCATTGTGTCATCGTCTTCCTCCTGCGTACTAAAACCACCAAAATCCTCTTCGTCGGTGTCGGAGAAGAACAGGCCGTAAATAAGCCGCACCCTTGTATGAGCCGCAGGGACCAGGGGCCGTACTTATCAAGCTTCTTAGAATGACTCCTAAGAAGTCTGCTAAGAGTTGACTTAAGAGTAAATAAATTCTTCGCTGAAAGCTGCACTTAAAAGTTAGTTATCAAGCGTCTTACTCACACTTTCAGCGAAGTGTAGGACTGAATCTTAAGTGTCACTCAGAGCTGAATTACGACATTACTATGTGCCGTAAACAGAATTTTAGGTGACGTCATTTCTGTGTCCATAGAAATGACCAATCACGGAAGGGAATCCGTTGTCTAAGAATAAAGAAATATCTTGGAAATATTTAAGTGGACAATGGGAGTGTATATTTTGACAATAAACTACAAAATAATACAAAACAAACTAGTCCCCGCCGGCACTCACGCTACCGCTCCCTCTCTTCTCTCGCCCACACACTCACTGACGTCACTCACCTCACGGCCACACACATACGCTACTGTCATAACATTTTCTTTCCAATTCATTAATTAGGCAACTAATTTGAAACTGGTGTGGGTGGCTCTATATATACTAGCCCACTGCAGACACATGCAGAAATCAACAAGGAACCGAAAAGTATTAAATCTGTGACAAAAATAATATCCGCTCTGTCTAAACGATACCGTTTGATCAGCTGCTCGTCATCAAAAAAAAAACAACAACATTGTTCCGTTCCCTGAACGTTGGCGCACGTCTCTCTCGCCTCAGTGCCATCCCCTGCTGGCAACTCCTAACCACTTAAGACACCTCTGAAGGTCTCTTAAATATCGTGGAGAGTAGGAGTGATTCTTAGACTTAAGAACGTTGATAAAAAGCTTTTATTCTTAAGTTTGAGAGTAGGACTAAATTTCGCAAATTCTCAGGACTTAAGTGTAAAATGGCACTCTAAGAAGCTTGATAAGTACGGCCCCAGAACGAGGGGAAAAAGTAGCGGCTTATAGTCCGGAAATTACGGTAATCGTTATTTGCAAAAAAATAAATCAAGTTTATGAGCTTGAGCGTCAAATATGTTGTCTTTGTAGCGCATTCAACTGAATATGGCTTGAAAAGGATTTGCAAATCCTTGTATTCCGTTTGTATTTACATCTAACACCATTTCCCAACTCGTATGGAAACGGGGTTCGCAGATGCACATCGTCTCACTTTTGCCATCTCGGGACGCCAAAACTGTCGCTTTGACGTCAAAAACCCGCGGCCCCTTTTTGATTTGCGCTTGGCTTTCGGTTCCTTCAAAGACGGCGACACTTTGAACCTTTTCCGCGTAGTCGTCAGTGTCACTGGGTTCATGCAAAAGAGGGGGAGCACCGCTCCGCATGTCGCAGGCGAGGCGGGGGGGGGAGAAGCCTCCAGAGAGGTTTGAAAATTCCCCTCTGACATCACTCTGGTTTCCCTTGATGTTTCAGTCAAGTTTGCCAGTGACAAATAAAGAAAAAAAAGCACACTAATCTGATTAGTGCGCTCTTTGCCACACAAACGGCGCAGTCCTCCGCCATTGTTGTGTGAAAGCCTCCACTTTCAAACGTGTCCACGCTTCCAAGGCGTCCCCTATGACACATCCTTTTGTGACTCGGGTCAAAAAGCTCTTTGTGCCGGTGACACACGTCTGATATCATAAATAAAAGTGGTTTTCCCTGAACGTGGACTGACAGACACACAGGACCCGGCGAGGGCAGCGACCGCCGCGGCAAAGCTTTCTGGGTAATGGCTTGCAGATGAGGCTAATGTAGGGCAGCTGCGTCAGCTTCCAGAAACGTCCCGGCTGTTGAGTCATGGCGTCCGGGCCGGAGGAGGCTTTGGCATTCCGGCGTGGACGCAGGGTGACGTAGCCTGAGAGCAGATCTGTTCAAATGTTTGTCCTTAGTGGTGTCATTGTTGGAATCACTTGGACACTTCCTGTAATGGAACCACGCGGCCTGACTCCCGCTAACTAGGGCTGCAAAAAGTGAAATCTAAGTAAGATAAATATGTCAAATAAGGGTGATATTTGCTTATTTTCTGTCTGATAAGATCATTCTTCTCACTAAGCAGATTTGATGTTAGAGTGTTTTACTTGTTTGAAGTGTTTTGCTCCTAAATGATGTCAGTAAGATATTACAGCTTGTTGCTGAGATTTGATGAGCTATATTGAGTAAAACATGCTTGAAACTAGAATATCAAGTGTTGCAAAGCTGTGTCATCAACACTCACAAGTAGAAAACTACTTTTTTAAAGTAGTAATTTCTTATTTCAAGCATGAAATTTAAAAAAATCATGACTTTGACACAATTGTGCCTCATAATTAAAACGGATGACAGCCAAATGGACTTTGCTGTTTTATTTTCAACGAAACAAGAGAAAAGATGTACTCTTACAGTAGTACAGTTGGCACAGTACAGTAAAGTGACAGTTCATATTTAAACATTTTAAACAATTTTGAACAGAAATAGTTCTTGCACATTCAGATAAATTCTTCAAAATTACAATAAAAAAAAATGGGCTAGGGGCCGGGCTCTAAATGTATGTATATGTATATATATACATACATATGTATATATATATATATATATATATATATATATATATATATATATATATATATATATATATATATATATATATATATATATATATATATATATATATACATATATATATATATATATATATATATATATATATATATATATATATATATATATATATATGTTATATATATTTATATATATATATACATATATATATATATATATACATATATATATACATATATATATATATATACATATATATATATATATATACATATATATATATATATACATATATATATATATATATACATATATATATATATATATATACACATATATATATATGTATATATATATATATATATATGTTATATATATTTATATATATATATATACATATATATATATATATATACATATATATATATATATATATATATACATATATATATATATATATACATATATATATATATATATATATATATATATATATATATATATATATATATATATATATATATATATATATAAATATATATAACATTTCCCCTTTTTTTATAATATAGTGAATATCATATATATATATATATATATACACACACATATATATATATATATATATATATATATATATATATATATATATATATATATATATATATATATACACATATATATGTATATTCTTTGTGCACTAATGGACTGTAGGGCTGCAACAACCAATCAATTAAAATCGATTATAAAAATAGTTGGCGATTAATTTAGTCATCGATTCGTTGGATCTATGCTATGCGCCTGCGCAGAGGCAATTTTTTAATTTTTATTTTTTTTTTTTTTTTTTTATAAAACTTTATTTATAAACTGCAACATGTACAAACAGCTGAGAAACAATAATCAAAATAAGTATGGTGCCAGTGTGCTGGTTTTTTTCAATAAAATACCGGAAAGGATAGAAATGTAGTTTGTCTCTTTTATCCGATTATTAATCGATTAATCAAAGTAATAATCAAAAGATTAATCGATTATCAAATTAATCGTTAGTTGCAGCCCTAATGGACTGAAAGAGCACGCACTTGGCGTGATGATGTCATGTTATCCATGGAAAAATGCATTTTTAGACAATATGATTTGCCTGAGCGGCTAGGAGACCCCGAGAGTAACAAGCGCTTGCCTTGTTGCCTTTCCATTATGAACAATAAATTAGTTTTTAGTATAAGTTTGCTGCTTTCAAGAAATGTAATGCCGAGCGCATATCATTACGTCAAGATAATGGCACTAGCATTTACTTCATTTAAGAATATTTTTCAAAATATTGAGAAAAAAGGTCTCATATTAGTTTTTCCCACCAAGAAAAGTGCACTTGTTATTAGTGAGAATATACTTATTTGAAGCTATTTTGGGGTTCATTGAGGTTAGCTAATTTGACTTGTTTTGGAAAGTCCTGACAAGCCAAATTGTCTTGTTCTATTGGCAGATGAATTTGCTTAGTTCAAGTAAAATACCTCTCATTTTTGTATTTTTGTCCCTTGTTTTTGAACACTGACTTTTTGCAGTGTAGGGCTGACAGGTGATTGGTAAGCTAAAGATGACTGTTGTTGAATAAAACACACAAAAAGATAAAGTTAATAACAGAACGAATGTTGGTCAACTTTGCTTCAAGACTGTGGAAAAATGTTTACCAAAGCTAATAGTCTGCTCCGAGACCTGCTTAAGTAGCTGAGTTGACAACATTTAGCTCGATTTAACGCCTGCTAAAGCAGCTATTGTGTCTTTGCAGAGTCAAATCATTTAAAGAACATTATTAAAATGTTTAAAATGACATCGCTATTGCTATTTCTGCCAATAATGCCAAAATAATCTGTCTATTTTTACTACTGTGATTGTTACATGTGAATAATGCTGTATAATAGACTGTATTTCTGTTATTCACATGTGAATAATGCGGTATAATAGACTGTATTTATATTATTCTCATGTGAATAATGCTGTATAATAAACTGTATTTATGTTATTCACATGTGAATAATTCTGTATAATAGACTGTATTTATATTATTCACATGTGAATAATGCTGTATAATAGACTGTATTTATATTATTCACATGTGAATAATGCTGTATAATAGACTGTATTTATATTATTCACACCTGAATAATGCTGTATAATAGACTGTATTTATATTATTCACATGTGAATAATGCTGTATAATAGACTGTATTTATATTATTCACACGTGAATAATGCTGTATAATAGACTGTATTTATATTATTCACATGGGAATAATGCTGTATAATAGACTGTATTTATATTATTCACATGTGAATAATGCTGTATAATAGACTGTATTTATATTATTCACATGTGAATAATGCTGTATAATAGACTGTATTTATATTATTCACATGTGAATAATGCTGTATAATAGACTGTATTTATAT